>NW_025933700.1:0-192026 GCF_000764305.2 Hyalella azteca
TTTATCTATACTTGGTTGACTAAGGTTGATCAGGGGATTAAAAGTACTTGCCTGATCTCTAGTTCCAAATCTTCATTTTCAGCATTATTGTTTAAAAAAGAATACGAAGACCACCAACACATTTGGTGGCTTGGTCGAAAGCCACATTCATTTCCTTTTCGAAAGCGTTGCTGGTAATAAGTATATTAAATATTTAAGTTTATGTTTAGTGTGAAATTGAGAGATAGGTCAACGCAGGGGATAGATACAAACAACTTCGCACCATCCTGGCTTGATAAGCCCAAGCAGAGCTTGAATAAATGAATAACACTTTCTCGAATTATATGCTACTGTGTGAGATGATCAATGAGCTCATTGTAAAGATGAATTGTTATAAAGACCCGCTATTGTTCAGATCTAGTTTTTTCTTCCTGTTGCTTTTGCTCCAAATAAATATAATCTAACGGAGGCTCAGACGTCATCTGATGGCCGGGTCGTCGCGGCTTGGCTGATGGTTCTCGAGAAAGATTGTTGCTGTAATGGAGAGCTTCTCTCGAATTTCATTTTCTACTTATTCTATTCAACATCGCGGACTGTTGATTATCAGGATAGCGATGGCATATTAAATTTTTACTACATGCGATGATGTCTTTTTTTACGAAAAGAACGACTTTTATCTATTTGACTTTTTAGCTACAGAATAACATTTAGTATAACCAAATTCCCCGTTAAGGAATTCTAATGGAGTTGTGTTGGATATAAACACGTTCTTGTTAACTTTATTTTTGCTATTTTTTAGTGTTCAGAATAATGAACTGTATTTTAGTGTTACTCTTAATCACCAACGGTACAACCGTCGGATGACCTTATAATAATTAAGATGAGTGGCACTACCATTGATGTGGCCATTTTGGCTGAAATAAAGTTTGTCAAGCTGCGTGTTATTATTTCTTACTTAACCAGTTGAGCTGAAATTATTCCTCACAATCCAGTTAAGATCGACGATTAAATTAAAATAAGTTTTTAGTTCGCTGATGTTGCCGTTGGAGTACTTGAGTATTATTATTATCAAAATCTGACTGTTTGATCACTTACATGCATGGATGCCAGTTATTGTACGGTAGTTTTTTCTCTTTTTATTTTATAAACCAGTAACATATTAAATTGTATTAATTATTTTCCTCCTTTCAATGTTGCACAAAGTAAGATTAATTAATTGTGTGTGTTACTGTTATCTAGATTAAATTATAAGAAATAAAAATTAACTTGCCCGTAACAACAACGTAAATTGTAAAAATATTTTTTTCACCTTTCAAGCAGGTTCCTTCAATAGGTATTATATTACCGGTTTACTTACCTAGTTTGGTTATAAGATCGCTAACCAGGTCATCATACGTTAACATAGGCCAAATAAAGGTGAGATTTGTTAAGATGAGCAAGATATTGGTTACACAATAACTAATAAGGGAAATTAAACATGCCGGTTATGAATAAAATTAGCAAGAGAATTGATGAGCACTGCCAAGATTATTGTTGAGCCTTAGTACACATATTAGTCATAACAATCGCCGATCGACTGGTGCCATCAAACATGTTAATCTTATTTCAGTGTTGTATCCAGATGTGCTTGGTATTGAACGGTGAGGCACTTGGACGGGCGGAACTTGATACATTTGAAATAAAACAATATTTTAGGTTATTTGAAGCATCAGAGATCAATCAATGTTTTATTTTGTATTTGACATTTCTTTAAGTAAAATTGAGCTGTACATGGCTTAGTAAATGTAAAAGAAAAAATTCAAAGGAGCTCAGAGGATATCAGAAGAACGTAAATAAAGGAATACGATATCATCGATAATTGAATTTATCAAAGTACGGGCTTCAATGTGCTCACACATGTTTTTCGTCGAGGTAAGGAACATGAAAATTCAAAAAAATTTGAGCGGCTCATATACACTATAACCTCGTTTTATACCGAGATGGAAATGTAAACTGTATAACGCCAACAGCTGTACCTGAGAAACCAGGTAAATGCCTTTTCCCCGAAAAGACGCGACGGGTTTGACAATGCAAGTGCCGCGTTCACGGAGGTGCGTCTCGCAGAACTCGCTGTGCTCCGTGGGCAGCACGAAACTCGTAGGGATGAAGTCGAAGAGCTTGGCGCCGAACTGACGCTGCATGCGCTTCATGTTCAGGTTAAGAGAATTAAATTCGTTATTTTCTGAACCACTTTTCGATGTCGACGGAGCAATATTCTGCGTAGCTCATGGAGCAATATTCTGTGTAGCTCATGGAGCAATATTCTGTGTAGCTCATGGAGCAATATTCTGTGTAGCTCATGGAGCAATATTCTGTGTAGCTCATGGAGCAATATTCTGCGTAGCTCATGGAGCAATGTTCTGCGTAGCTAATGGAGCAATATTTAGCAAATAGGCAGCTGCTTTGAGGCAATTTTCATACATATATCTACTGCGGCAATTGCCCTACTTGCACTCTACGCTAAATTATTTCTATGTCTTCATCAGGAATTTTCTAGCTCGTCATTGTGGATAAAAAGAAAAAGAGCTCGAGGCTACATCTAATTCAGAGGCTAAAGTTGAAAAAACTTCGTGTAATTCAAGATTCTGAAAATCAGGGCCCGAGTTATTACATTTAAAGTCCACGGAAAGGGCGTGCCTGATTTGCACAAATGACTTGAGCTCTGAAACTTGCAAACTTTGCATGCGTGAATCAACGAAGCCAAAATTGGCTGAACGATTCGAAATTTTGGTGACGTTTAAAGAAGTTTAATTAGATTCCCATGGGCTTTAGTCGGGATGAGGGCGCCAGATAACGGCTTGAAAAAGGCACGAAACAAAGACATCTTTTATGGGGCATTGTTGTCATGAAATGCTTGTTTATGTAATACAAACGATTGTTTAAGGTGATCATGTGACTAAAGGCAATAAAAATATTGCTAAGAGTCTATGCGGTGTTTAACCAATTTTGTGGGTTTTGATATAATTATTTGTGAAATCAGAATGATACAAAAAAAATTGGTTTTATCTGGTTCCGCATTTACTCATATACTCTTAATTGATGGTAAGAATACTAATTGAAAACAAATCGAAAAGACATCCTTTTTTTATTGATGCTTATATTTACTGTATATTCAGTTAGATCGGACAAAAATATTACTAAACTATAACTTTAGAATAAGCGTCCATTATAAGAAAACTTTTCCCGCATAATGTTATAAATAATATACGTTTAAAAATTACTTTTTAAATACAACACCTCTAAAGAATCCAGTATCTCCAATGTTAAAGATGTACAAATAATTTCTCATTTCATTTTCGACTAATAAAAAAATTATTTTTTCAATTTTTTTAATATATGAATTTTTTTCAAAATTTATTCTGTCAATTGATTCATGCATTGCCTCCGACTTCACACAAGTGTTCAAAATTGCAGATCAATTGGACAGGTAAAATTGCAGATCAATTGGACAGGTGCGTCAAATATCAATTATAAGATTTGTAGGTGACAAAATATTTTTTTACTTTTTTTATATTTGAAAAAACATTTTTTTCCAAAATTATTTATTTTGTCATTTGATTCATGCATTGTCTTCAGCTTTACACATGTGTGCAAAATTTTAGATCGATAGGATAAGTAGAAGTGTATTAAATTTTGATTACAAGATTTGTAGCAGACAGACAAACAAGAAGTGAAGTTAAAGAGAAGTGTTGTAATAAAAAGAATTAGTGAATCAGCAAAATGAAAACCAGAATCTTTAAACGGATTAACGTGTTTCTACTAACTCGAAATAAGGAGTATCTGCGTGGGAGTGAGCTAGAGAAAATTACTGGCAATAATTTAGTATAAGTATAAAGATCAACGAAGTATAAAGATCAACTGCTAAATATTTAGTTATTATTTTAATCGCAGGAGACTCCGGCGTGTCGCATCCAGCATAACGTTCATTAAACATTAAACTTACAATAAAATATCGGAAATTTCTGTGAGCATGGAGTTGTGGTAACTTCTGAGTAAATTGAAATTTATTTTAAATCCGTAGCCTAGTAATGCATTCCAAAATATATTATATTTTGTATATATTTTGGAAATATGTTGTATATAGAGGTAAATAAAAAAGCTTACTCCATACAAAAGCATTTCATGGCAAATAGGAAAAATTTAGCTTAGTTGAGCTTGCTTTAATATGGTTGAAGCCTTTTCGTTTCAAAAGCATGTAAAAGCAAATAAATCCTCCCTGCCTTCAGATAGGACCAAAAAATATTATTTAATTTCAAATAAGTGCTCGAAAAAACAACTAAACGGTGAAATAATAATTGGAAATTCTAATAATTTTTCAAACCCGATGAGAAATTCCATCGTTAGCTAACAGGAGAGATTGGAAGGATTAATTTATTATTTGTAATATAATCTCGGAAAAAAAGACCGTAATGAAGTATTGGAAGAAATCAACATGCAAGACAATTTAGGAGCGAATGCATATCGCTAAATGTACGCTCGGCGACCCTGAACACATTACTTCTCCAACGGATTTTAAATCATTATTGCAAGGCGAACAAATAATTTGATTAAGCCCATATACTGATTAGACATTTACAGGCCAAACAATTTAATTTAAAAAATTTAATTATTTAATTTTAGCCGCATTCTGCAATCAAGCGTAACCATGCCACAAGAATGAAAAAAAGAATTACAAGTGTCCTCATGATTGAAGCAAAAATTCTTGTGTGAATAATGAAAAAATCACTTGTCGAAAAATAAATGAAATAAATAAAAAAACTAAGACTATAAATAATACACTAATCAAACTCCTGGAACAACTTGATAATCGCGCACTGGGATTCCAATGACGTGAAATGAGTAACGTGGATATGTGAGTTAGTAATGTGGATATATGAGTAAGTATAACGTGGATATGTGAGTAAGTAACGTGGATATGGGAGTAAGTAACGTGGATATGTGAGTAAGTAACGTGGATATGTGAATTAGTAACGTGGATACGTGAATAAGTAACGTGGATATGTGAGTAAGTGACGTGGATATGTGAATTAGTAACGTGGATACGTAGAGGGTTGTTTAGTTGTTTCAATATTGTAGTGCAAGCAGCAAGATTTTTAGGACCTGCAGGATCGGCGTTAGGTTCGGTCATTGGAGCCGCAAGTTCCGCAGCAGGAGCTTTCGTTTCAAACTATCAGACCGCACAGCAACGACCGCTATCATTACCTGCCGGTGTAACGGCTGACGTAAGGTTATTGGTAGATGATATCAGGAGTTTCAAGGAATTTAAAGTGATGAGAAATAATCGAATGTTAGACTACATAGCTCATGAAATTGATCCACATCCATTGTTGAGTAATGTTCGTGAAAGTATAGAAATAAAAAGGCGTGAGATGATGGAAATCCGCAATCGAGAGGGAGCTCCAGGGCTCGAAGAGCGGTCTGAAGAGCACGTAGCCAAAATTAAGGAAGAACTAAAGGCAAAGGAAATCGAACTAAAGACGAACACAACCATAGATAACGAAAGAGCCGCTAAAGCATTAGGTGCCATAGCTAACGTTCATCGTCTGATTCGGATTAGTACTGTGATCCCGGACATTTATAGTAAACAAAGAAATGATAAAGCAAAGCTTGGTACGCTGGGCCATGCTATTCAACAAACAGAAGAACAACTTCAGTTTTTTAAACATTATGAAAAGAAGATTTATAATACAATCACGCCTATGTTAAACAATATGAAAAAAAATCTCGAGGAGGTAGAAAGTACGCTAAGTACAAAATCTCAGGTGTCGCTTGACGTAACCAAATGGCAGGTACAAAGCACGCTCAGAGACATAAAACTATCCATGCGCCAATTAACGAAAGGGTTTAAAGTAGAAGACAACTTGGCACGTTGCATTGAAAAATTGGAAGAATCCATGACCACCTTAATCCATGTTTACGATCGCATGCAAGACTACCAACAACAACAAAACTTAGCTAACTATATTGCAGCAGTCGTTGCACCCCATGGTCCTGATAATGATGATCAAAAGGAATTAGAAATACTCATCAGGTCTAACTTTATCCTGGAGCAGTACGAAACAGCTGTTGATGCATTGAAACAGTGGGTGTTTCCGTTCGCTGGTCTCTATCTTGAAAGGATTATGTTGCCTTCCCATTTGGAGTTTAACAAGAGCAACTTTGAAGATTCAGCTGATAAAGTGAAGGCCAAAATAGAACAGATAAAATCACAAGTAAATGAATACATGACAGCTATTCAACGTTATGACCGACATAAACATGTTGGATTGTTTAATAGCATCCATGTTTCGTCCCATCCGTTTTTCGTATGGAGAAATGAGGGCAACAAAGAGGAGGTACGCAAGCTACTGTCGGGTGAAGCAATATTCCTGAAAGCTGACATAAGAGGCAGTGCACCGGACAAAGATGCCATTAAGTTTAATTTACTTGAACTGAACTTCAAAGTAGCTAATGCAACCCGGCAGCTTGAGGTGAACGATGACCTTAAAGGCTTTAAGGTTAGTGCAACCCACATGGGCAATTCATATTATAGGTATGGGGATACATTTTATGTTATAGTCAGTCCTAGTCAGACCATTGAGTATTCATTTGAAAAAGACGGAAATGGAAAACCAGTGCACAGTAATCTGGTATATGATAAAATCAAGAATGGCGATTTTATGCTCAGTCCTTATGCCATGTGGAAATTTCAGTTAATTCAACTTAGCAATTCAACTTTCAATCAACTGTCCATGTATGGAGATGAAATTGACTTAGAATTAGTGGGAAGCGGATGTTATGTAACCAAAGGCGCTGACCTGCCGAATCTAAATGTAGAGAAGTTCTATACAGCAGATGATACCATGTTGTACATTGACAGTGATTTGTATGATCAATACTAGGGAAGAAACTTGACGATACATTGTCTCTTGATGCTTCACATTTTAGAGCTACAAAATCATTAGAATCAAGACAGCAAAAATAGGATTATGAGTAACATGACATGATGTTACACTGCGAAACCTTGTCTGAATCTGCAGTATTGTGATAGTTACTGAAATAAGCTGAGTATAGAGATGTGACCAACCGTGCAAGTTAGAGAACAATCCTGCTATTAATGCAGATATTTGAGAGGGCTTGGTTACGGCGTATCCCAACGGCGCGAAGGTATTTTATCTTAAATAACTTAGCAAGCTTGACAATGTTGAGATCGGAAGTGTTATTCTAAAGAAAACTTACTGCGTTATTAAGTCAGACAGTTCTTTACAGTTTTCTTGATGATTTAGAAAACTCACACACGTGTCCGCAGAATGAAATGACCTGGGCAGGCATTTTCTTGGCCCGAGTTCTGAGCGATTAATATGAGGATGAAAGGATCAAAATCTGGAAATATTGCAAATATAGCTGGTGATTTTGGCGGTTCGGCTGTATTGTTGAAGATGGAGGTCAAGTGTTTAACACTAATTAATAGGAAACTATTATCATTGTTTATGAGACTTTTTTAGAAAGTTTTAATCGTAAGTTTTAGACTGTAAATTTTAAAAAATAATGAAATGTTTATTCGAGTATTATACTAGTTCTTTTAATTGTTCAGTATAAAATAAGTGTTCACAAAAAGTATAGTTTAGAATCTACGCTTATTAACAGTTAATTAACTGTTAAAGTGTGTTAATAGTGTTATTAGTTAATTAACTGTTAACGGCTCGAACTGTTGACTGTTTAACCGTACTAATGATGTTTTTGTACGCGTAAAGTTTGATCGCGATATGATAGCGTCTTGGACACAATATGTTTAGTATAGTATAGTATCTTCGGCATTAAAGAATAGGCCTGGATAGGCCTGTCGCCGAGTCTTGTACTTTCCTTGACTAGACTGGCCTTTTGATCAAATCTTTTTAACTGACGGTAGATTTAAAATCGCTTCTAGGTATCAGTTGTTCCGTAGGGTACGAGGCATTTTAAGGGTACGCACACAGTGAAAGCAGGTTGCCAGCTTGCTGGTTACCTGCTCAGGCTGGCGCCTGAAACCATAGCATACAGAAGCCTATTCGTACAGGTTTTCACCGTGAAAACTTACATTATTATCCTCCTATGTTCATTCTTGTGGCAGGTTGGAGCAGGTTGCCCGCGCGAGCAAACCTGCTTCCACTGTGTGCGTACCCTAAGACTAAACATATGCTCCTGCATGGCCTTGTCTAGTCTGTTCTTGAACGCGTTCATATACTCGGAGCATCAACAATATCTTCAGGGAGGCTGTTCCACATGTCAGTGACTCGAAGCGAGAAGAAATTTTGTCTCGTGGATAAGTTGCACCGCAGTTTTTTAGTTTATAGCTGTGGTCCCTGGTGTTGGTTCTTGTTTCAAATTCTAGTAATCCTTCTGGGACCTTGTACAAACCATGAGTATACTTGTATACTTCAATGAGGTCACCACGCAGGCGACGATAACGGAGACTGTGAAGCTTCATAATCTTCAAGCTTTCTTCAAAAGACTTGCCCTTTAATCCCGGAATTATCCTCGTTGCACGTCTTTGAACACTCTCAACTAAATTTTTGTCCTTTTCAAGTCTCGGTGACCACACAACGTTTCCATACTCTAGGTTCGGGCGCACGACAGAGGTGAACAACAGCTTCATAATTTCTATATCTAGGTACTCGTAGGAGCGTCTGATCAGCCAAAGCAGTTTATTGGATGTATTAACTTCCGTAATGTTTGGAACAGCTGAGAGCGATAGGTGATTATTCATTTATTCTATTGCCATGACGTTAACTTTGTGTGTTCAAAATATCCTATAATGTTAAAGGTATTTGTTCGATGCTCAGGTTAAAAGATCACCATGTCACCGAGTGGTTACTAGTTCTTTTACAGTATTTTTCAGGGGGATTCAATGCAGCATGTTGCATCAGGTAACCATTCTCAACGAACTATTTCTTTTATAAATGATGTGCAGGCTTCAGAACAATTAAGTATGGCTTAGTAAAAAAAGAATTTGTGAACAATGTATTACTGTGAGCATGTCTTATGTGATGAGTGTGAACTCGATCTTCGTGATAGTGCGTGACGTGTTTCACAGATGAGAGGTGCCAGAGAGATTTTGGGTTGGAGAAATTTACAAGATTTAATACCAACGGATATTATTTCCATTATTAAAACATCAGAAGCGGCAATGGATGAAATACTTTTGAACTTAAAGAAGAGCTAGAAACATAAAAATTACTCAGAATAATAGATTTTTTACTTTTGCCTCTACACACTGTATATGCTTGACGATCAATTGGAATGAGTTTACTATCTAATAATGTCTAATAACGTAATAGTTTGCTATCTAATAATGTCTAATAATGTAATAATATATATTAATCAATAATTAATAATGGATTATTTATCATTCATACTTCACTGCTAGTACAAAACTAACATTTTAAGTGCACCGCTGTGTCCTCTCAAAATAGTGCACATTTCATTTTAGATGCCGACGATACCCGTAATTGTATTGTTTAACGGCCAAGAATTACTTAGATAAATGATGACCGAACGTTGACACGCACAAACAGGACTGCTGCATTATCCTTCGACTCAAAATTGTTTTCAAATAACGATAGATTTCATAAGAATTGATTATTCCCTGAGGAGAAAAGTAATGCCCATTTAGGAGACTATA
Source organism: Hyalella azteca (assembly GCF_000764305.2). Taxonomy (NCBI): domain Eukaryota; kingdom Metazoa; phylum Arthropoda; class Malacostraca; order Amphipoda; family Hyalellidae; genus Hyalella; species Hyalella azteca. The sequence goes on from NW_025933700.1 coordinate 9,659, forward strand.
ATCATTAGCGTATTACGTAGATTTTGTTCTGTAGATAATGCGGTGATAATTATTGTGTAAACGGGTTTGCAAAGTTTTATTCATTGTGTACTGCTTAAATGTTTACACGAGTGTGATTCTGTGAGAAATTTTGTTCAAACTCCAGTGCGAATAAACTCGAACAATATGAACGCAGCGATATTGAATATTGATGTGATGTTCATTGAATGGCAATTAATCAACCTGCCTACCAACGAAGTGCTCCGTGGCAGTGTTGAATTTTGTTGACAGTGTTTCAGCATCTATACTTTTTTCATCATGAACTTTATCTATAATTGGATGACAAGTTTTTTCACTGGGATTAAAAGTACTTGCCTGATCTTTACTTCCAAACCTGTTAATAAGTGTATTAAGTGATGTTGATAAGTGTATTAATATTTAAGTATGACATTAGTGTGAAGTTTAGAGATATATCAAAGCAGTGGATAGATACAAACGTCCCCTCATCCTGGCTTGTTAATTAAGTCCAAGCAAAGCATGAAAAATGAAGAACACTTTCTAGAATTATAAGCTACTGTGCGAGATGATCAATGAGCTCATTGTAAAGATGAATTGTTATAAAGACCCGCTATTGTTCAGGTCTAGTTTTTTCTTCCTGTTGCTTTTGCTGCAAATAAATATAATCTAACGGAGGCTCAGACGTCATCTGATGGCCGGGTCGTCGCGGCTTGGCTGATGGTTCTCGAGAAAGATTGTTGCTGTAATGGAGAGCTTCTCTCGAATTTCATTTTCTACTTATTCTATTCAATATCGCGGACTGTTGATTATCAGGATAGCGATGGCATATTAAATTTTTACTACATGCGATGATGTCTTTTTTTACGAAAAGAACGACTTTTATCTATTTGACTTTTTAGCTACAGAATAACATTTAGTATAACCAAATTCCTCGTTGGGAATTCTAATGGAGTTGTGTTGGATATAAACACGTTCTTGTTAACTTTATTTTTGCTATTTTTTAGTGTTCAGAATAATGAACTGTATTTTAGTGTTACTCTTAATCACCAACGGTACAACCGTCGGATGACCTTATAATAATTAAGATGAGTGGCACTACCATTGATGTGGCCATTTTGGCTGAAATAAAGTTTGTCAAGCTGCGTGTTATTATTTCTTACTTAACCAGTTGAGCTGAAATTATTCCTCACAATCCAGTTAAGATCGACGATTAAATTAAAATAAGTTTTTAGTTCGCTGATGTTGCCGTTGGAGTACTTGAGTATTATTATTATCAAAATCTGACTGATCACTTACATGCATGGATGCCAGTTATTGTACGGTAGTTTTTTCTCTTTTTATTTTATAAACCAGTAACATATTAAATTGTATTAATTATTTTCCTCCTTTCAATGTTGCACAAAGTAAGATTAATTAATTTTGTGTGTTACTGTTATCGAGATTAAATTATAAGAAATAAAAATTAACTCGCCCGTAACAACAACGTAAATTGTAAAAATATTTTTTTCACCTTCCAAGCAGGTTCCTTCAATAGGTATTATATTACCGGTTTACTTACCTAGTTCGGTTATAAGATCGCTAACCAGGTCATCATACGTTAACATAGGCCAAATAAAGGTGAGATTTGTTAAGATGAGCTAGATATTGGTTACACAATAACTAAGAAGGGAAATTAAACATGCCATTATGAATAAAATTAGCAAGAGAATTGATGAGCACTCCCAAAATTATTGTTGCGCCTTAGTACACATGTCGTTATAACAATTGCCGACCGACTGGTACCATCAAACCTGTTAATCTTATTTCGGTGTTGTATCCTGATGTGCTTTGTATTGAACGGTGAGGCACTTGCTCGGGCGGAACTTGATACATTTGACATAAAACAATATTTTAGGTTAGGTTCTTTGAAGCTTCAGAGATCAATCAATGTTTTATTTTGTATTTGACATTTGTTTAAGTAAAATTGAGGTGTATATGGCTTAGTAAATGTAAAAGAAAAAATTCAAAGGAACTCAGAGGATATCGGAAGAACGTAAATAAGGGAATACGATATCATCGATAATAATTGAATTTATCAAAGTACGGGCTTCAATGTGCTCACACATGTTTTTCGCCGAGGTAAGAAACATGAAAATTCAAAAAAATTTGAGCGGCTCATATACACTATAACCTCGTTTTATACCGAGATGGAAATGTAAACTGTATAAGGCCAACAGCTGTACCTGAGAAACCAGTTAAATGCCTTTTCCCCGAAAAGACGCGACGGGTTTGACAATCCAAGTGCCGCGTTCACGGAGGTGCGTCTCGCAGAACTCGCGGTGCTCCGTGGGCAGCACGAAACTCGTAGGGATGAAGTCGAAGAGCTTGACGCCGAACTGACGCTGCGTGCGCTTCATGTTCAGGTTAAGAGAAACAAATTCGTTATTTTCTGAACCACTTTTCGGTGTCGACGGAGCAATATTCTGCGTAGCTCATGGAGCAATATTCTGCGTAGCTCATGAAGCAATATTCTGCGTAGCTAATTGAGCAATATTCAGCAAATAGGCAGCTGCTTTGAGGCAATTTTAATACATATATCTACTGCGGCAATTGCCCTACTTGCACTCTACGCTAAATTATTTCTATGTCTTCATCAGGAATTTTCTAGCTCGTCATTGTGGATAAAAAGAAAAAGAGCTCGAGGCTACATCTAATTCAAAGGCTAAAGTTAAAAAACTTCGTGTAATTCAAGATTCTGAAAATAAGGGCCCGAGTTATTACATTTAAAGTCCACGGAAAGGGCGTGCCTGATTTGCACAAATGACTTGAGCTCTGAAACTTGCAAACTTTGCATGCGTGAATCAACGAAGCCAAAATTGGCTGAACGATTCGAAATTTTGGTGACGTTTAAAGAAGTTTAATTAGGTTCCCATGGGCTTTAGTCGGGATGAGGGCGCCAGATAACGGCTTGAAAAAGGCACGAAACAAAGACATCTTTTATAGGGCATTGTTGTCATGAAATGCTTGTTTATGTAATACAAACGATTGTTTAAGGTGATCATGTGACTAAAGGCAATAAAAAATATTGCTAAGAGTCTATGCGGTGTTTAACGAATATTGTGGGCTTTGATATAATTATTTGTGAGATCAGAATGATAAAAAAAATGGTTTTATCTGGTTCCGCATTTACTCATATACTCTTAATTGATGGTAAGAATACTAATTGAAAACAAATCGGAAAGACATCATTTTTTTATTGATGCTTTTATTTACTGTATATTCAGTTAGATCGGACAAAAATATTACTAAACTATAACTTTAAAATAAGCGTCCATTATATGAAAACTTTTCCCGCATAATGTTATAAATAATATACGTTTAAAAATTACTTTTTAAATACAACACCTCTAAAGAATCCAGTATCTCCAATGTTAAAGATGTACAATTAATTTCTCATTTCATTTTCGACTAATAAAAAAATTATTTTTTCAATTTTTTTAATATATGAATTTTTTTCAAAATTATTTATTCTTTCAATTGATTCATGCATTGCCTCCGACTTCACACAAGTGTTCAAAATTGCAGATCAATTGGACAGGTAAAATTGTAGATCAATTGGACAGGTGCGTCAAATATCAATTATAAGATTTGTAGGTGACAAAATATTTTTTACTTTTTTTATATTGGAAAAAAACATTTTTTTCCAAAATTATTTATTTTGTCATTTGATTCATGCATTGTCTCCAGCTTTACACAAGTGTGCAAAATTTCAGATCGATAGGATAAGCAAAAGTGTATTAAATTTTGATTACAAGATTTGTAGCAGACAGACAAACAGACAAACAAGAAGTGAAGTTAAAGATGTAATTAAAAGAATCGTAATTGTTGTAATAAAAAGAATTAGTGAATCAGCAAAATGAAAACCAGAATCTTTAAACAGATTAACGTGTTTCTACTAACTGTAAAAAAGAAGTATCTGCGTGGGAGTGAGCTAGAGAAAATTACTGGCAATATTTCAGTATAAGTATAAAGATCAACGAAGTATAAAAATCAACAGCTAAATATTTAGTTATTATTTTAATCTCAAGAGACTCCGGTGTTTCGCATCCAGAATAACGTTCATTAAACACTAAACTTACAATAAAAGATCGGAAATTTCTGTGAGCAAGGAGTTGGAGTAACTTCTAAGTAAATTAAAATTTAACTTTAAATCCGTAGCCTAGTATTGCATTCCAAAATATATTATATTTTGTATATATTTTGGAAATATCTTGTATTTAGAGGTAAATAAAAAGGCTTACTCTATACAAAAGCATTTTATGGCAAATAGGAAAAATTTAGCTTAGTTGAGCTTAATTGCTTTAAGACGGTTGAAGCCTTTTTCGTATCGATACGAAAGTAAATCCTCCCTGCCTTCAGATAGGACCAAAAAATATTATTTAATTACAAACAAGTGCTCGAAAAAAAAAACTAAACGGTGAAATAATAATTGGAAATTCTAATAATTTTTCAAACTCGATAAGAAATTAAGGTCGTTAGCTAACATGAAAGATTGGAAGGATATATTTATTATTTTTAATATAATCTCGGAAAAAACCGTAATGAAGTATTGGAAGAAATCAACATGCAAGACAATTTAGGAGCGAATGCACATCGCTAGATGTATGTTCGGCGACCCTGAAAACATTACTTCTCCAACGGATTTTAAATCATTATTGCAAAGCGAACAAATAATTCTATTAAGCCCATATACTGATTAGACATTTACAGGCCAAAAAATTGTGTTATTTAATTTTAGCCGCATTCTACCATCAAGCGTAACCATGCCACAAGAATGCAAAAAAGAATTAAAAGTGTCCTCATGATTGAAGCAAAAATTCTGGTGTGAATAATGAAAAAATCACTTGTCGAAAAATAAATGAAATAAATAATGAAAAAACTAATACTATAAATAATACAATAATCAAACTCCTACAACAACTTGATAATCGCGCACTGGGATTCCAATGACGAGAAATGAGTAAGGTGGATTTGTGAGGAAGTAACGTGGATATGTAAGTAAGTAACGTGGATATGGGAGTAAGTAACGTGAATATGTGAGTAAGTAACGTGCAAATGGGAGTAAGTAACGTGGATTTGTGAGGAAGTAATGTGGATATGTGAGTAAGCAACGTGGATATGGGAGTAAGTAACGTGAATATGTGAGTAAGTAACGTGGATATGTGAATAAGTAGCGTGTATATGTGAGTAAGTAACGTGGATATGTGAGTAAGCAACGTGGATATGGGAGTAAGTAACGTGAATATGTGAGTAAGTAACGTGGATATGTGAATAAGTAGCGTGTATATGTGAGTTAGTAACGTGGATGTGTAAATAAGTAGCGTGTATATGTGAGTAAGTAACGTGGATATGGAAGTAAGTAACGTGGATATGTGATTAAGTAACGTGGATGTGTGAATAAGTAGCGTGTATATGTGAGTAAGTAACGTGGATATGTGAGTAAGTAACGTGGATATGTGAGTAAGTAACGTGGATATGTGAGTAGTAGCGTTGATATGTGAGTAAGTAACGTGGATATGTGAATAAGTAGCGTGTATATGAGAGTAAGTAACGTGGATATGGGAGTAAGTAACTTGGATATGTGAGTAAGTAACGTGGATATGTGAGTAGTAGCGTGGATATGTAAGTAACGTGGATATGTGAATAAGTAGCGAGGATATGAGTAAGTAACGTGGATATGTGAATAATTAGCGTGTATATGTGAGTAAGTAACGTAGATATGTGAGTAGTAGCGTGGATATGTGAGTAAGTAAAGTGGATATACGAGTCAGTAACGTGGTTATAAAAGTAATTAACACGTAGATACGCAAGTATATCCACGATAGGTTACTTACGGATAGAAATTAAAGAATCGACAGGATGAAGTGAGTGGACTGAGTCATATGAGACTTGTGACTGTTTGAGTTTTGTGACTGGATTGGAAAACTTGTGACTATGTGTGTCTTGTGACTGGACGGGTTGACTTGTGATATGCTTGAGGCTTGTGACAGGACAAGGAGACTCATGACTGCTCAAGTCTTGTCACTGGTCTGGGAGACCTGTGCCTGTTTGATGCTTGTGACTGGACAGGTACACTTGTGACTGTCAGAGGCTTATGACTGGAAAAGAACTTGTGACTGCTTGACACTTGTGACTGGACAAGAAGACTTGTGACTGCTTGAGACTTATGACTGGTCTGGGAGACCAGTGACTGTTTGTGTCTTGTGACTGGACAGGGTGACTCGAGACTGTTGAAGACTAGTGACTGAACACGGAGACTTGTGACAGTCTGTGGTTTGTGACTTTGACTATTTGTTGTTTTTGACATGTGACTATTTGACACTAGGGACTGGACAGGCAGACTTGTGACTTGACTGGGTGACTTGGGACTTGAAACGGCGACTTGTGACTGGGCGAGAGACTTGTGGCTGGACGTTGAGACTAGTGACTGTACGGGGAGACTGGTGAATGTTTGGCACGAAGCTCAACCAAATTTTGGTGCTAATCTTCAAAGCTTGATCTCCTGCTGACGCTGCGATCGCTTGGCCCAGGCAGGGAGTGATTCTTCATGCGGAGATACACCTCGCAAATTTTACAACTGTCTCTTAATGAAGTATTCAGAAAATATTTGTTTTGCATCTCTAAAAAGAGTGAAATGTTAGAAGTAAAATAATCTAAATAATCTTCATTTATACCCTGTCAAAATTTAGACGCGGCTGTCAGTCGGGTTCCGGTTGCAACTCCCGGATTAGAGATGAATCAGATGTGAAATGGCCGCTTCCCCTATTTAGCCGCCCAATAAGAGCTATTTTGGGTGGTTCCATGGAAAAAAATATAAGAGTCAAATGACACACGAAATCAGCGGCTGGTCAGGCCACCATTGGCTTACCCTGCTCAGTAGCAGGCATGAGTTCTTAGCGCGAGCTTGACAAGCCCCTGCCTTTAGTTGTGACGCTGCATGTGCATTGTTTATGGGTGCGAACTCATAAACACGCGAGCGTTTCAACACTCTTGCACACCGCTAGGAGAGCTTGGGGCGTCCTTGAGCCATCGCCCGACAGGAATCAAAATTTTGATAGGGTACTATGAAGAAAGCATCCACTCACTTTTGCAGCTGACCTAACTTGGTGCTTGGCCTGTCACATGTACTCGACCAAATCAAGCAAATTTTACTATGGAATTATTGATGCTATTTCTGATACCAGCACCCTTGTATGAGGAGTAGACTCTTGCAGCTCAAGCAAGCTTGTAAAGATAGAGAAGTTCAGAAAAACAGCTGATGGCAAAAGAGTTCCATCAACTTCGGTTCTAGTGGTTTTTGAGGGCCGTGATTTACGTGATTTACCTCTAAAAATTAAACTTGGAGATTATGATTTTTTATGATAATTTTTTTATGATAATTTTTACTTCTCTTACCCAATTGGAGATTATGAATTCCCTTCGTACCAGTGCTATCGCTGCCAGCGATGTAAACACTCTGCTAATGGATGAATAAGCAAGATGAGAGGTCTAGCCAGCGCTAAGGAGCATCAATTCAGCACGTGTCACAGCAAAGTTTTCAATTGTGCCAATTGTGGTGGGCCCCACAAGGCTAACTCACCTGAGTGTGATTTAGCTCCAAAGCGTATAGGAGGAGTTGGTCGGGATGCCTCTAAAGTAAAGGCTGTAGGTGTACTTGGGGGAGTGTTCTGGGGTGTCACCCGCCTCGGGCTGATAGGGGTAAGCGAGTGTTGGCAGATATTCATCATTGATTGGATAGTCCAGGTCGCGTGACTGGTTCTTTGTCGTTTAGCCAGGTTGTCGGAAATAGATCAATTGTTGATGATTCTCCGGTGTCTTTGAATACTCCTGCTCCATTGTTAGCACAGTCCAGTGTTGTTCCGCTACCAGCTGATTTCATGATTCGTTCAACTAATTGTCTTGCTTATCTGTTCTCTCTTTCTCTGTACAAAATCATTTTGGCCGTATCTCTCAAGCCTTAGTCCAGAGGCTTGACACAAGACAATGTCAAGACTCAGGGGGGCAAGTGCGCAGCGAAAGGATTGCAGAAGAGAAGGCTTGAGGAGTAACCTTCGCCGCATGGACGTCATCAAAATTAATATAAACAGAGTTCGAAGAATAATTTCGGATATAAAGCAACACTTGAGCACAAATGAAAATTTAAAACCAATCAGGTACAGAAAATAGTAGAACAAAATTCATTAAGTGAACGGTGATTACGCAGTCTGCAATCTCTCACGGGGGGAATAGCAACCCATTAAGCCGTGAGGTGCATGGAGGACGACTCCACATCCTCAAAAAAAATGAAAAACGAACGAACGAATAGCAACCTGAGAGAGCTCTTTGTCAATTGTGAACGGCAGCAATCCTGAGATCTGCAAACGAATGCCTTGCTCACCCATTAAAACTTATGTTACCTAGCACAACTTCTTTTCCACAACTTTTTTTTTAATCTAGCAACATTTCCGTTTCTTTAAATATCAACTCTATTTCTGCCACTCTTATACAAAAAAAAATTATGAATGATTTGTCTCATCTGCAACATGAAATTTATCATGCCATTTATTTTATATTTGTACTGTTAAAATAATTTCAAAACGGTTTTAATACATTTGCAGTGGTTACCTGTAAGGAGAAGAATTTTTTTAGTGGTATTTTATTTAGTCCAAAAACAGTCAAATTCTCACTGTGACTGTACAGCTTTAATTCAGGTATATTGTGACACTGAAGATATCATCTATTGAAATTCAAGTATATTGTGGACACTGAAGATATTATCAGTTGAAATTCAGGTATATTGTGGAAACTGAAGATATCATCTGTTGAAATTCAGGTATGTTGTGGACCCTGAAGTTATCATCTGCTAATATTCAGGTATATTGAGGACACTGAATATATCATCTGTTTAAATTTAGGTATATTGTGGACCCTAAAAATATCATCTGCTAAAATTCAGGTATATTGTGGACACAGAAGATATCATCTGTTGAAATTCAGGTATATTGTGGACACAGAAGATATCATCTGTTGAAATTCAGGTATATTGTGGACACTGAAATATATCTGTTGAAATAGCCTACTTCGTGACGCCAGAATCAATCAGGCTGAGGTCGATTGGAGTGATAGGTATAGATGTTTTATCATCTTCAAATAAGATTCACAAAAATCTATTAAAATGACCGCAAACTCTACAATAACACAGGGTGTCCCACAAAAATGTCCCCGACTTTTTAGTAAATGAACATATTAAATTTTATCTAATTTTCGAAATATAAGTTTTTCACAATAATATATTCTAACTGTAAAATAATAAATTACAATAAAATTATGGTAATTTGAAGCGGATTTAAAGTCAATCAAAATGTCACTTGAAATTTTTGTTAGACACTGTATATCAATCCTATATTCATATACAGCCACAAAACCTCACCACAATTTCACTTTGTCGGCGGTGAGCGCAACTACGAACTGGCAACCAAATATATTCGGCGGCGCAGCCATAGGCCACAAATTTTACTCCTAAATAAGCCCTGGAGCCAAGGCCAAGCTTCACCATGCATCAACTTAACTAACTAACTAACTCAGCCTCAGAACTAGAAGCCGCAGACTACGCTTGAACTCCGTAATCCAGACAAGCGACACACTGCCGAAAGATAATAGCGCCGTAGGTCTTCAGCCAATGCTTAAGCATGCTCGCTCATAAGTAGGCAGGTCCTCATCCGGCTGTACCAACTCCGGCCTAACCTTTTCTTGCCTAACCTATTCACGCTGTCCCGGCTCACAACTTTCTTGCAGCCACTGACTGGCTCTACCAGCACACTTGGACCTCCTTTCTAACTTCCTACAGCCAATAATGCTGGGTTAGGACCGCTCAGGTTTGTTTTGGGTGGAGAAATGTTGCAAATTGTGTAGGTTAGGCTTCAGGTTAGGCCGGAAAAGTTTTGGCCAATTGCAGTGTGACCAGGCTTACCTCTAGCAAGCTTATCATGTAGCTGTTTTCACATCCGCGTCGCTATGGCTTTGAGCGCTTGACTTCATAGGCTTTATGCCCACTAACATTCTTGTCTACGGAAACAAATGTGAAGCAAGTGCGAAGTTTGGCCAAGCTGGCCTCCGGCACACGCTCAATATATTCTTCACTGGGGTACGACTACCCCTTACGAACGACCATGTAAAACAAGCATACCGAACGCACCGAACGCACGAAGTGAAGCAGACGCAAGTGTTGCTTCAAACATGAGCAGGTGAAGCTGACCTTGATATATTCAAAAAGACAACTTCTCCGTCTCATTCACTGCTGCGCTGGTAATTATGTAGAACCCGAAATCGTTCGTTTTTCACGTCTGTTTTGATCATGCACCTTACGAAATGATTTACAGGCAATTACTTTCAATTTATACATGTATTCATACTAAAGAATAATAAATCTGAACGAATTTCTTCTTTTTTTTTATTAATTTATTCACTTATTTTTTCTTCAGGAAATAAAAGGCGCGGATGAATCACCACTGCATCTTCTGCCTCCTGCGATGTTTTTCAGAAATTGAATCTTCAAAATTTCTCTTTTGTTAACTATTCCATGTAAAATGTTTAGTATGGTATTCCTCACATGATGTCAGAATGAGTTAAAACACGAAGCTGCGCATTTTGGTGTTTTTAGAATAATTGGGGAATAATTTTTATGTGCAAGGCGGACCACATTTGTTTACTGTGATCATCATCACGGCAGGTAGGTAACTATGACTCCCTGTGATTGATCTCGCTCCGACTGACGTTCTGATACGAGTTAATCGATGAATTCGTGCAGCTAATAACAAACGAGTGTTCACGCTTGGATTGATGGAGTCTAATATTTAAACTATGAGACTTCGTGCCGCACGCACTGCATTTGCCACTGAAAATAACTATCAATTAGTAACGCTCTGCGTTGACGCACATGATCCAAACTCACAGAACTTTGAATACATTTTTCAATCTGGTGAATAAGAAACCTAGACTTGCATATGAACCCTGATAGAAAACCTGATATTGCAGTAAAGCTCGATCACGGTACATTTTTTCAAAAAGATTAATTAGAGATTTAGCATCGCTAAATCTTTTCAGCAGTAGATTTGGCATCGCTTCTACTATTCACAGTAATGTTGAACTGATTAATCGGGTTGAAAATTCCATTTATGTTTTGAATTACGGAAAACCATGAGGTATAGTGACGGTTGTGATCAAAGTTGTGATTGACCGATCAATAAGACGTGAAATAGAAATGGAAGAGTATGTGAAATGGACGTGACGTATGAATGGGATAAAGAAGCTGTATTCGTATAGGAAAAGTAATGAATTTAAACTAGGCACTGGCTGATACACATAGTTCGATAAAAATTCGCTATAAAAATCATGCCAATTTTCGTCTAATATTCGTAGTTAGTGGCTTCTCCAACTTGTCGTCAGAGGTACTCACAATAGTTAAGGATTGACTCGAATTTCCGTAATCGGGTAGAGGGAAACATAGACGGATAGCGAGAGGAATGGGGTGAAAGTGAATGGTTAAAGGTAATGCGTGGAGAGAGAACATGTAGAAATGGGGCTAAGTGTGCAGACATTCAGCGCTTTAGCCGCTAAAGGGCCTGTCTATCGTTGAAATTTTCGACCAGCGTTTTATTGCTACTTTTTGATTGCCTCGGACCTATGTTAATATTTTAATTATAGGTTTATTTACGAAATAAACATTATCTTTAGCAGGATAAAATATACGAAAATATAAAGATATAATTATAAACTATGCGTGATGTCCAACGTCGTATCTGTACCTATATATGAACAGCCAATTTTTGGAAGGAAGCAATGAATCCAGATGATACAGCTGAAGCTAAATCGAAAGCAATCTGCATTTTAGCTTCAAGAATGACGATACCTACATTTGGTGGCATTCGTTGTTTTAATCCAGAATCTAATTGGTAGTATCTGGTCGCTTAAGTGTTTAACATCTCTAAGGAGAAAAATTTTAGTGACCGATATTCACTTTTTTCGTCGAAAAAATGATTACAACCGATATATACAATATTCATCGGAGCGACTGCGGCAGTAGATTCACCGTTCAATAGCGTTGTCAAGAAGTTGTGTACGTTAATTGGCTGGCAACCGTGGACCAAGTAAAACAATTTGCATGTCAATGCGCATCACTTCCAAGCTTTGGGCGGAGGCCCCGTCCATAACGCTCCGATCGCTCCGGGTGACCGGATGTCAGTGTCGCGCTTTATGTTTGAGGAGTATTGTTCTTGTAAGCCTCCTGCTATTACGTTAGATGCGAACGACGTAGCTGGGTTATCATTCTAGAGTTGCGCCAACATAGAAGAATTTTTTCGTTAAATATATTATTTCTGGATTATGTGGATACGCAAATACACCTGTGAAGAATTGAATCAGTTATCGACGCCGAGTGGCCTGGTAGCCAAACTTGTTATTGTGTATCCATAACAACGCATTTGCTAGGTCACATGTTTGCATTACCTGCTTGACGACGTATCAGCCACGACAAATATGAGACAACTTGACACAATAACCTAATACATCATTAGATTAAGTCCCAGCCAGCTTTCATTGGTTAGAATTCTGGTTTACTATTTTTGGCTTCATGTTATTTCTGCGTGGTACCAGCTTAGTGCTGATTGCAACCATATAAGGGCTAGTAGTAAATGAAGATTTTATATGTAATTTTTATCTCCAAATTGATATTTTCATAATATGAGTTTATTTATAATCTTCATTTTGTTGGAGTATACCTCTACCGCATTAATTATTGCTGTAGAAATCTACAATCAACTACTGTAAGCTTTATTTTTATTTATTTTTCAATTCCTTGTCCTTCAAGTCAGTGAAGCCTTGTCCCTGCCCATGTCCCTGCCCCTGCCCTGACGAAGCAGCGGCCCCTCAGAGAGATCGAGGAGCCCATGCAGTGACTGAATGCAGTGATAACCTGCGAGTTCAGTGAAGTTCATGTGCGGGTTCTTCACGTTGACTTATTTTACTATTTGTTTCTAAATTCTGGTATAAATATTGATGATAAATTAATTTATTTTCTTTTTGGTTGACTTACTCATGCTTTAATGAGCTTTGGCATTTATGCAACTCAACCTTCATACCTGAATTACATTCTTTAGGCTAAATTTTAATATAGGACAGAAGAAAATTTTAGCGATCAGTATCTTCAGTTGCATCCTAGGAGAACCCAAATTGAGATTTACACCGTAAACGCTGTTAAATTTATTTTCCGGTGCTCGCAACCAAGATGATGAATATTCTGCATTTTCTGAGCAGCACAGCACTATCTAGAAAGGCCAGTTTAACTGAAGGCCGTGAACCGGCAGCTCTGATTGAGTATACTACAATATACGGCGTAGGCTTGACAGATCTGTCAGTACAATCTCCCATCAAAGCGATCTAATTATGCTGGAAAAAACTTTGGAGAACGGCTGATACGAAAAGGGATTTGAAGGCAAACGAAAACACTAGTCAAACCTTGGTTAACGCAGTTTTTCATTAATGAAAAAATAAGATGACAAAAATTCCATCAATCCTAGATGTCACAAAAGCACCCCCGAAGGGAGGTAAAGTGAAGTAGCGGGGGTGACATTAGTTTGTCATAAATGTTCAGGTTGGGGCTACCTTATACGTCATTCAGAATTAAGGCACAGATCGAGCAAGTGTTAAAGGAAGCTATGACCCGTAATTAATCATATTGGACTAAATATCAGTTTTTGTTTAATTGTACCCCGTGCTGTGTAGAGACTCCAGTGCAATTGGTAGCCGTGCTATAACGGCAGCTTAGAGTCCAATATATTGCATAGACACCACAGATCTGTCAGTGTGATCTCCCATCAAAGCGATCGTCTCCAAAATGGGGGTCGTCGAAGTCTTCTTGGCCGGCGCCATCTTGCCGGTAAGTTCTGTTCGAGTGTCTGCACGGTTAGTTTTAATGGAGTACCCATTAAGACGCCATTCTGAATAGGGTTTATAATTATGAAATCATGAATTGCGTTATCAAGTGCGACTACTCATATGGTTTACTTTAGATCAATTTTGGATGCATATTTTTATTAAAAGAGCACAGTTTGATTCTCTAGAGGGAACATAATTAAAAAAATGGACAACAGCGCCATAGTTCATCGCATTAGCCATAACCTCGTTGAGTGTCTTGTAAATGAACGCCTTCAAGCACCCTGCCTCTCTCTTGACAACAGCGCCATAGTTGATCGCTTTAGCAGTGACCTCGTTGAGTGTCTTGTAAATGAACGCCTTCACGCACCCCACCTCTCCCTTGACAACAGCGCCATAGTTGATCGCTTTAGCCGTGACCTCGTTGAGTGTCTTGTAAATGAACGCCTTCAAGCACCCCGCCTCTCCCCACACGTAATAGCAGCGTGTGTGTTGTGGTCATCAGAGATACAAGCTTTATAAGGAACATGGCTCTTTGCTGGTTAGGTTGTACAGAATGAGAACTCGTCCGGTAAATTGCAACGGTTTCTGGACAAAAGTAGTGAACAATTGCGCACATCGTTGTGAAAGTAATTTAAATTATAAACAATATTCAACATCATAATAAAAAACACAAAATGATATATAATTGGTATCAAATTACTGAACAATCTAGGGCAAGTTTTGGCTATGGATGGAATTTGGTGTTTACTCCGTAGGCTTGGATGAGGAATGTGCACGAGAGATGCATATGGAAAAATTATAGGTCGTCTAACGCAGCAAAAACTGCAGACTTACTTGATGTCATCATTAAGCTCGGTACACCTTATTTTAACAAAGTATTCGATATAAATTTCATGATTTACAGTCTTAAAAATTAGAAGCTCAAAATACCATGAATCGGGATCTCAAAAATCAATAAATAACCCGATGTAATAAAAAACAGCATATGATAAAATTCTCACAGTTGGCACCATCAAATGATGCACAATTACACAAAAGGTTGCGGCAAAAATGCATCAGCGACACACAGCATAGCATTACGATCGTAGGGCAAGTCCTGGCTAAAGAATGAATTTGCCTGCGCTCTGCATGTAGCCCCGGGGTCCACTAGAGGCTCCAGATCTTATGTGCTTGAGAGAAGCATATGTCCGCGACACCGGACACATAATAATAATAATAGCGTTTTCAGCGTTTATTAGGCCGTAGGCCTGTCGCCGATTCTTAACATCGCAGAATATTCACAGCATTTTGAGGTCTCGAACTCGCAACTCACTGCTACAATTCTGCTGTGCTTAACCGCCCGGCCTCCTCGCCGATTCTGACCAGAAACTGGCGCACATATGGAAAATCTTTCAAGTTCGGCTGACGCAAAAATACAGCAGTGAAGTTACTTGAAGTGGTTAGTAAATATGAAATTTCTATTATATATGCAGCGATTCCTTATTTGTAGTGTTTCAAACTACAAGTTCAATGTCACGTCAATGGAGTTCTCAGAGATCAATGAATTGCATAATTCAATAAAAGACAAGATGTGATGAAGCTCCTACAGCTCGCACCATCGAATGACGCGCAATCGATGTTCAGGATCCGGTACTGATGACAATGACGCACCACCGCCGCGCAGTATGCACCACTGATGTATCAATGACGCACCACCGCCGCGCAGTATGCACCACTGATGCACCAATGACGCACCACCGCCGCGCAGTATGCACCACTGATGTATCAATGACGCACCACCGCCGCGCAGTATGCACCACTGATGTATCAATGACGCACAGTGTCTTCTATCTTCTTTCTTTATCTTCTGAGGTTTATTAAGCGCTTAACAGGAGATTTCAGTGGAAATCAAATTGTGGCTGGAGCTGATTCACGCAGCGTTAGAATGCGTTATTTTCTCGTAACGTATAGTCATCTTTGTATAAGGCTACTTGCGTATTTGGATAATTACTAGCCGCATATTAATTTAGCAAATCCCATAAATATTACAGTTAAGTTGTGTTCTTTTTCATTTATAATCTTATTCAAAATTCCTTCCAACTAATTTTTTATTTACACGAATGCGTTCACGAAATATTTCATACATAATAAAAGGGATTACGTAATTTCCATATCATTTCTGCAGGTTCTGACGCTGGCCGGCACTGATGAGGTGGTCATAAATACCTACGTTGATTGGCGGACTGTGAGTATTATAAAGAAATTAGAAGAGGTGACTCAATGCCACATATGTACTTAACTTTCGATAATTACAATATTTAAAGTACAATTCAATTTATTTCACATTCTCTTTTAAATTTTCTCTATTTTCAGCCGTGTGAGATATGCAGAGGTTGGCATTGATTTCCAGTCATCATATGAAGAAATTTGTTGCAAAATACATTCGATGGATAAAATTCTTGACAAGAGTCATATTATGCCATCATTTAAGATTCAAACTTGAGATGACTTAAGGAAATTTGTTCAATATAATATAAATTTGTAGCGTTCCATGTACATGCATTAGTTAAGAGCAAACAGACAAGTTCCTGGTCATCAGTCCAACTCGTCCTCAGGGTGTGGTGGTGATGCCTGGGCTGGCGTCTCAGGCCTCCGACCCTCCGATGCAAGGCGTGCACATGAGGATCAGCTCTTCTTCTTCAGCTCGTCCACCGAGATCTGACATTCAACGCCCGTCTTCATCAGCAAACGCTCATCCCCTGAGTATGGTGACAACCTTATCTGCCAGCGCAAGTAACTCTCTTTTGATGCAAGCAAATTCAAACAGAAACCGCCATCGTCGTAATGTTCTAAATTCATCGTCTGATAACAACACTGAAATAAGCATGATATTTCAACTTTTAGATGAAGGGGAAGAGAAAATCCAGTTAAATGAACGATATAAGAGTGTATCTTTAGTGTTAGGTAATACGGGAGCTGGTAAGAGTACGTTTCTTCAGTGGTTCGCTGGGAACAATGACAAATTGATAGCAAAAAGGGAATTTGGGTCAAGTGAAGCGTATCTCATTGAGGATTTAAATAGGATTGGCAACACAACTGTAAAATCGAGGAAAATTTTCCCAGAGTTGGTGGTTCACACTGGAACAGATGATGCGTACTATGATTGCCCAGGATTTAGTGATACGAGGAGTACCAGTATGGAAATAGCAACAACCTACTTCATTAAAAAAGTGGCAGATTATGCTGAACATGTTAAATTGATTTTTGTTGTTAATCATTCATCGGTTAGAAGAGGAGTAGATAGACAAGATTTAATGAAATTACTTAGACATGTTACTGATTTCATATCAGACATTGATAAATATCGGCGAAGTATTGCCATTATAGTGACAAAAATTGATCCTAATTATGAAGAAGTAAACGGGATTCATAATTTAGATTCAGATGACCTCGTTATACGAGCCATCGGCCATTTTCTAGAGGAGGTTAAGCAGTGGTTGAGGGAGCGATTAGCCGATGCAAGTGTTTCTCGTCAAGACAAAAAATTTTGTGAGCAAGCAATGAAGTTTGTGGATATTTTATTGATTATGAAAGATGGACATTATTCGAGAATCGGCATATTTAGGAGGCCCAATAAGCCTGGACCTCTGAGTAGTAATACGCTTTTACAAGAGGGAAAAGATCATATAGAGAAGATAGTGAATGAAAACCTTGCGTTCACGGCAACCAGTGATAGTGATTTCGGGTATACCATATCTGATACGTCCAAGGTTGCTGTAGATGCTCTGGCAGAAGGAATCAATGACAAGGTATCGTCTAATCTAAACATTATCTCAGAAAACATGCTGAAATATTACAGAAATTTAGTAGAAGAGATGCGTAGCAAGATAAGCTCTTTTACTAACACTACTAACTTGTTGCAGCCCGTTGTAACCTACCTCTTGGGCTCCAAGGAAGATATTCAGCAGGATATCAATCATGTTACAGGGAAAATTATTGATCAAATGCAAACTAACATATCTAATATGGCAGCAAAAATTAAAGAATATTACCAAAGTAAAATGCGTTCCATGATAATTCAGCAATTACCAGCTGAAATAAACTTTGGACATGCTCTCATCATTAACATGACGAAAAAGGTGAAACGTTCAAATACAGCACAAGATTTGCCAAGAAAACTTCGAGATGGTGTTTCAGAAGATGATACCTTCAAAATCAGCAGAAACACAAACAATGTATGGAGACATGGAAAGTACTTAATATTTTCACAAATAATTAGCAACAAAACGCTAGATACCCCATCACCATCTCAATTGATAACGCCACTCTATGAAACAGCGACGTATCTCAAGGAATCTCAAGGATGGTACGAATTCTTGACCAAGTTGTATGAGAAGTTCTCTACATATAACGTGCAAAAAAATAGAACGAAATACAACGTGGCCAACATTGCGGACTGGGGACAAGATGATAAACAGCAGGGAATATCAATAACTCGACATAACTTCAGACAATTTATGGAAAATATAAGAACGTTCAATGTGATGGGATATAATAAAATAAAAAATATAGAGGCTGATGATATACGCGTGGAGGATTTGAGGCAAGTGGCTAGTTTGACGCTGAACAAATTCCATGTCTCGTGTCAATCAAATAAACTCACAATCAAAGGAGGTTACATAAGACTTAGTGAAGCAATAGTGGAAATTGGGAATTGCAAACGCACCACAACAGAAATATTTGGTCACAAAAAAATATTCATTGATGAAAACCTTAATAAAGTAGGGAAAAAGCTGAAGCTCGTAATGATAGCCCCGACATGGGAGGTAATAGGTCGTAGAACAATAAACTTGAGTGGGGCTGACGCTCCGCCACATAATCCACGTAAGGCAAGGGACGGCGAGGGGGACGGGGGGCGGGGAGCTGACGGTAGGCCTGGCTTGCCTGGAGGACCAGCTGGGAGTTTCTTTGGCGTAGGCACAACATTCGTGAATGGAAATAGATTGAATATTGTGGCTAATGGTGGAAATGGTGGTGATGGTCAGGATGGTGGGAATGGTGGACCCGGTCGCGATGGTGATTCTCTCAACAGCGATAATGAAAGACTTAAAGGAAATTGGGCTTGCTCTCATCTATGTTCTGACTTACATTGTATCGAAAGCGAAGTATTTGCCATAATACCGGTCGGTGTTTACGGTGGATATCTAGACTGGCAAATTATTTCAGGTGAAGACGGCGCAATTGGTGGAGATGGTGGGGATGGTGGAGGAAGGGGGTACGGCGGTAAAGCAGGTGATATAAAGTTAATTACGCTGGGTGGTGATTCAGAAATATCAAGTATTAATAACAATGAAAGAGATGGAACAATAGGCAATGGTGGGGAAGGAGGGGCTGGTGGTAAGCATGGGGACTCCCTATACGTCGAGTGTTTATTTTCTTTTCTACTGTCTATAATTCCAGTATCATACACAGTCACAAAAACAAAAAAAGTAGATCGCGACGGATATGGTCCATCTGGAAATAATGGTATGGATGGAGCTCATGGTCTCGGCAGCAGCCCAGATCCAGCAGGCATCATTGAGAATAAATTTGAAATTATCAACGATTACAAAAGTTATGCTAGAGAAAGCATGCATTTTGATGCTGGCCGTATTAGGAGAAACGATGTCATGCAATTTTTCCGTGAACTGGATACTAATAGCGATATTAAACGTATGTATGATACGTCGGGATTATTAGGGGAGCACCGAGGCTTAGAGAGACAGTTTCATCGGTTACAAGAAAGAGATTCCGTACTTTTTTATCAGTCATTATTAGATAGGATTAATGAATATGCGAATAATCCAGAAGCTAACCAAAGATCCAGGGAGCATAATAAGACCCTCGCCTACATGTATACAGCGGTCTTAAGCAAGTTATATGATTTAAAAAGTGATTCAGATGCTACATTGATCATAGATATAAAAGGGTACCTTGATATAGTGACGACCAATATCAATAATTTTATTCAATTAAAGGAAAGATATGACATAGTTAACTCAATAAATAATCATAAGAATCAATATAAACACAATATCGATACAAAAATTGAGGAATCTAAGCGTTTCATCGAAGAGGAGATTACACCGGCCATTGATCAAATACATGCGCAAATAGATAGTGAAATAGAGCTTCTTCTGGATGAAATAAAAGAATTGCAAAGAGAGGCTAAAAGAAAGAGAGTTGAATTGCTTAAGAAAAAGAGGGAATTGGAACGGGCGGTGATCCTTAGAGTGTTGTTCAGTTGTTTTAATATTGTAGGACAAGCAGTAAGGTTTTTAGGGCCTGCAGGAGAGGCGTTAGCTCCGTTCGTTGGGCCCTTAAGTTCCGCAGCGGGAACTTTCGTTTCAAACTATCAGACCGCACAGCAACGACCTCTATCATTACCTGCAGGTGTAACGGCTGACGTAAGGTTATTGGTAGATGATATCGGAAGTGCCAAGGAATTTAAAGTGGCGAGAAATAATCGAATAATAGACTACATAGCTCATGAAATTGATCCTTATCCATTGTTGAAGGATGTTCGTGAAAGTATAGAAATAAACAGGCGTGAGATGATGGAAATCCGCAGTCAAGGAGGAGCTTCAGGGCTCGAAGAGCGGTCTGAAGAGCACGTGGCCAAAATTAGAGAAGAACTAAAGGCAAAAGAAATCGAACTAAAGACGAACAAAACCATTGATGAAGAAAGAGCCGCTAGGGCATTAGGTGCTATAGCTAACGTTCATCGTCTGATTCAGATTAGTACTGTGAGCTTGGACATTTACAGTAAACACAGAAGCGATAAAGCAAAGCTTGGTACGCTGGACTATGCTATACAACAAACAGAAGAACAACTTCTGTTTTTGAAACAACATGAAAAAAGGATTGATAATACAATAACGCCGATATTAAACAATATGAAAAAAGATCTCGAGGTGGTAGAGAGAACGCTGGGTACAAAATCTCAAGTTGCGCTTGACGTAACCAAATGGCAGGTACAAAGGGCGCTCAGAGACACAAAACTATGGATGCGCCAGTTAACGAAAGGGTTTAAAATAGAAGATTACTTGACACGTTGCATCGAAAAATTGGAAGAATCTATGACCACCTTAATCCACGTATACGATCGCATACAAGACTATCAACAACAACAAAACTTAGCTAACTATATTGCTGCAGTCGCTGCTGCCCATGGTCCTGATAATGATGATCAAAAGGAATTAGAAATACTCATCAGGTCTAACCTTATCCTGAAGCAGTACGAAACAGCTGTTGATGCATTGAAGCAGTGGGTGTTTCCGTTCGCCGGTCTCTATCTTCAAAGGATTATGTTGTCATCTCATTTGGAGTTGAACAACAGCAACATTGAAGATTCAGCTGCTAAAGTGAAGGAAAAAATAGAACAGATAAAATCACAAGTAGATATATATAAGACAGCTATTAAAAGTCATGAACAACATATACATGATGGGTTGTTTAATAGCATCTATGTTTCTTCCCATCCGTTTTTCGTATGGAGAAATGAGGACCACAAAGAGGAGGTACGCAAGCTACTGTCGGGTGAAGCAATATTCCTGAAAGCTGACATAAGAGGCAGTGCACCGGACAAAGATGCCATTAAGTTTAATTTACTTGAACTTAACTTCAAAGTAGCTAATGCAACCCGGCAGCTTGGGGTGAACGATGACCTTAAAGGCTTTAAGGTTAATGCCACCCACATGGGCAATTCATATTATAGGTATGGGGATACATTTTATGTTATAATAAGTCCCAGTCAGTCCATCGTGTATTCATTTGAAAAAGACGGTAATGGAAAACCAGTGAGCAATAATCGGGTATATGATAAAATCAAGAATGGCGATTTTATGCTCAGTCCTTATGCCATGTGGAAATTTCAGTTAATTCAACTTAGCAGTTCAACTTTCAATCAACTGTCCATGTATAGAGAAGAAATTGACTTAGAATTAGTGGGAAGCGGATGTTATGTAACCAAAGGCGCTGACCTGCCGAACCTTAATGTAGAGAAGTTCTATAGAGCAGATGATGCCATGTTGTACCTTGACAGTGATTTGTATGATCAATACTAGGGAAGAAACTAGACGATACATTGTCCCTTGATACTTCACATTTTAGAACTAAAAAATAATTAGAAGCAAGACATCAAAATAAGGATTAAGAGCAACATGACATGATGTTACAAACTGCTGTGTACCTTCGGTGTTGTAATTGTTATTGAAATGAACTTAGGAGATGTGACCAACAATGCCAGGTAGAGAGCAAACCTGCTGTTAATGCAGATATTCGAGAGGTCTTTGTAACGACGACTCCTATCGGCGCCTAGATTTTATATCTCAATTAATCCTTTACCGCCGTATGTCTCTTTCCAGGAACATAACTTTTAAATTTGAATTATACGTTAACTATTCACTGTAGCAACCCGGGGACGTTTGTCCGCCACAGAAAAAATATTGAAGTTGTCGTACACGGCAGCAACTATCAACGCAAGCCATTTTGCGCTCACTAGAAACGTATCCCCTTTGGGAAGTACCCTAGTGACAATATTGCTCCGGTTTGTCATCTTGAACTGATCATGGACAAAAGCCATGGTGAGCTTTTGTGCTGTGATTTTTTTTATATGCTATTCTTACGCATTAAGGTCATGTTTGATATCTTTGGTTTCTCCTTACTCTGTAATGAATTTGTTTTATACGATTTATTGTGTTCACTGAGGCTGAGAGGGAACACCAGGCACTCCACTGTACCTATTGTCTGTCACTGGGAGTGAACAACCTTCAGGAGTTTGTGTCGTATGACATTTATGAGAAACAATATGATATATGCCTGTATTTTCGTACGAATTTATCGTTTTTAAATGATACTATATATAAAAATTTATTTATTATTCCATGAATTACTTCCAATGGTCGTATAAAGTCAATATATAATTCGTATTTATAAATAGAAAATCCATTCAAACAATTATTTTCCGCTATTTTAAACCACGTTCATTCTAATGACGGAAAATAAACGGAGGCTTTAAAACTGAACTTTTTTCAAGTCGTTGAATCTTACAGGACATTATTTCGCTGCCTGATTGTTTATTCGTCCTCATTTTGTTACAATCATGTTCATAATAGAGTATACTATATAATATTTTAGCTTTGTACCTGATATTCCTTATGAGTGACACGTATATTATTGACTTCTTGTGATGAATGCTCCCCCGATCGAGGGACATGTTACATTTTTTCACGGTGAAAAATTTCAAAATGGTATAGATATGATGATATTGCAGCGCAAATAACACAAAAACGATCAGAAACAATTATTTTTTCTTGATTTTGTATTTCAGGCGGTAAAGGTTTAACTTAGCAAGATTGACAAGGCTGAGCTCGGGAGTGTTATTCTCCTAATTTTACTGCGTTATTAAGTAAGAAATTTCTTGACAGTTTGCTTGATGATTAACAAAACTCACACAAGCGTCCGTAGAATGAAAAAAAAAACCTCGCGGTGGACGCTGAGGCAGACATTTTCTTCACCCGAGGTCCGAGCGAGTAATAGGAGGATGAATGGATAAAAATTAGGATAATTGAAATAAAAGCTGGTGATCTTGTAGGTTGAATTGTTGAATATATGAGGTCAGGTGTTCAACACTACTTAGTTATTAGAGACTAATATTATTTAATATGATAGATCTAAGTTATAGTGAGTAAAAATAGGTTACACATGTATTTTAATTTCTTTCAATTGTTTGATCCTAAATAAGTGTTCATAAAAAGTATAATTAAGAGTATATATGTCATTACCAATTAACGGCTGCAACTGTTAACTGTTTTAACTGTAGTAATGATGTTTTTGTATGCGTCAAGTTTGAACGCGGTATGTTAGCGTCTCGTACACAATTCGTTTAGAATTTAGATCAGCTGAGAGTGCAAAGTGACTACATTAATTTTATGATCATGACATTTATTTTATTCTTTCAAAATATTCCTCGATGTGAAAGTTATATATGCGATGCTCAGGTTGGAGGCTCGGCGTGTTACTGCGACCGAGTGGTCATTAATTCTCTTATGGCATATTTCAGGAGAATTCAACGCATCATGTTGCATCAGGTAACCTTTTTCAATGAACTATTTCTTTTATAAATGTTGCACATGGCTTGTGAACAATTAAATATGGTTTAGTAAAGATATGAATTGTTCAACAATGTATTACGTTGAGCATGTTTTATGTGATGAGTGTGAACTCGATCTTTCGTGACAGTGCGTGACGTGTTTCACAGATGGGGGTGCAAGAGTCATTTTGGGTTATTGAAATTTACAAGATTTGATAACAACGGATATTATTTCCGTTATTAAATCGCCAGAGGCGACAATAGATGTAGTACTTTTGAGCTTAAATAAGAGCTAGAAACATAAAAATTAGTCTGAATAGTAGATTTTTTACTTATGCGTCTAATGATTGACGATCAATTGGAATGGATTTGCTATCTAATAATGTAATAACATTTATTAATCAATAATTACTAATGGATTATTAATCATTCATACTTCACTACTAGTACAACACTAACATTTTAAGTGCACAATTGTGTACTCTCCAAATATTGCACATTATATTTTCGATGTCGATGACTCTTATAATTGTATTGTTTAAAGGTTAAGAATTGCTTTTGCATATGATGACCGAACGTTGACAAGCACAAACAGGATTGTTGCGTTATACTTCGATTCAAAATTGTTTTCAAATGACGATAGATTTCATAAGAATTGATTATTTCCAGTGAAGAGAAGGAATGTACGTTGAGTAGGCTATAATCATTAGCGTATTACGTGAATATTCTTCTGTAGATAATGCGGTGATAATTGTGTAAACGGTTTTTAAGTTTTATTCATTGTGTACTGCTTAAATGTTGTCAGAAGTGTGACTTTATGAGACATTTTGTTCAAACTCCAGTGCGAATAAACTTGAACAATATTAACTCAGCGATGTTGAATATTGATGTGATGTTCATTGAATGGCAAGTACTAATCAACCTGCCTATCAACAAAGTATTTTCGTAGCAGTGTTGACTTTTGCTGTGTTTCAGAATTTTATCTTTTTTCATCATGAACTTCATCTATACTTGCATGGTTGACTGAGGCCCCTTTCACACAAGGCGGCAAATCCCGCAAGCGTCAAAAAAACGCAACTGTATTTACCGCCGAACCTCAGCGGACATACAAAATGTACATAGGAAAGATTTTAACGCCACATAGAATTTGACGCCTGATGCCCGCGTGTGTACTGCTGAAAGTGCTGTTGTAGATTTGCCGCAACAATTTAGCTTGCAATGGTATTCAATGTAATCTTTCTCACTAAGCTTTTTTTAACGCCACATCATAGTGTGGTACAGGCAGAGAGTCGGCGAGGGGGTCAGATAGGGAAATCAAAATACTTTACCTGAGAATTAAAGCCAGTTTTTCAATGGCAGGCACGGCGTCTCTCATCTGCGTATTGTTGTGGGTGGATTTGCCAAGGACATATGACAACAATTCGTCAAAACTTTCGGCTGATATTCGGAAATAATTTAAAAATTTTTACTTCACTTAATTTTGACTTAATTTTTCAAATAGTGTGGCAAATTCTCCTTCTTGCGGTTTTAAATTTACTACGTTGTGAACCCAGCACCGCCTTTTTTTTTCTTCCTTTGCTCTCTTTTATGTAGCAAGTATAAAAGAAGAGCCTTCTTTCTTTACTCTGAGCAGCCATTAATTAATAAACATAGTTCACAAACACTCACGACAATTATCAGAGAACAGCACTGCACGGCTGATAGATTCCAGCGTTAAAAACCGCCTAGTGGGAATGATTACGCGGTAAATACCGTCGCATTTTTTTACGCTTGCAGTATTTGCCGCTCTGTATGAAAGCTTTATGGTTTAATGAAGAATAGGAAAACCATTCAACACATTTTGTGGCTTGATCAAAAGCAACATACATTTTTTTCAATATCGTTGATGTTAACAAGTATATTAAATATTTAAGTTTATGTTTAGTTTGAAATTGAGAGGTAGGTCAAAGCAGGGGATAGAGACAAACAACGTCGCATCATCCTGGCTTGATAAGCCCAAGCAAAGCCTGAGTAAAATAAACAACACTTTCTCTAATTATAAGCTCCGGTGTAAGATTATCAATTCAATGTACCCATTATAATTATAAATTGTTGAAAAGAGCCGCTATTGTTCATATTTAGCTTCTTGCTCACGCCAAGGTTATCTCAATTCTTGTTGCTTTTGTTCCAAATAAATATAATCTAACGGAGGCTCAGACGTCATCTGATGGCCGGGTCGTCGCGGCTTGGCTGATGGTTCTCGAGAAAGATTGTTGCTGTCATGGAGAGCTTCTTAGTTCGAATTCCACTTTATTCTTATTCTATTTCATATTACGGACTGTTGATTATCTGGATAGCAATGGCCGATTAAATTTTTTTACTATATACGATGATGTCTGTTTTACGAATACAACGACTATTATTTATTCGAACTTTTCGCTATATAATAACATTTAGTACTACTAATTCCCCGTTGGGAATTGTAATGGAATTGTGTTGGACATAGACATCTTCTTGTTAATTTGATTTTATTATTTTCTAGTGTTCTGAATAAAAAGCTACATTTTTTGTTACTCTTAATCACCAACTGTTCAAACCGTCGGATGACCTTATGAGATGAGTGACACTTCTTTGATGAGGCCATTACGGCTGAAATAAAGTTTGTAAAGCAGCGTGTTATAATTTCTTAATTAACAAGTTCAGCATAAATTATGCCTCACAATCCAGTCGAGATCCGCGATCAAATTAAAATAAGTTTATAATCCACTGATATTCATGTTGAAGTAGCTAATCCAGTCAAAACTGTTACATATTCAAAATTTGACTGTTTGCTCAAGTAAATGGATGCCAGTACGGTAGTTTTTCTCTTTTTATTTCATAAACCAATAACTTTATAAGTTGTATGAATTATTTTCCCCTTTCAATATCACGCAAAGTTAGATTAATTAATTTTGTGTTACTATTATCTAAGTGAAATTATATGCAATAGCCCTCCCGTAACAACAACGTAAGTTGTAAACATATTTTTCTTCACCTTTCAAGCAGGTAGGTTCCTTCAATAGGTATTACCAGCCTACCTAATTCGTTTATAAGTTCGCAGACCAGGTCATCATACGTTAACATAGGTCAAATGAAGGTGAGATTTGCTAGGAGTAGCTTATTATTGTTTACAGAATAAGTAAGGAGGAAAATCAAATATGCCGGTTATGGATAAAATTAGCAAGAGAATGGATGAGCACTCCCAAGATTATTGTTGCGCCTTAGTACACAGTCGTCATAACAATCGCCGATCGACTGGTACCATCAAACATGTTAATCTTATTTCGGTGTTGTATCCAGATGTGCTTGGCAGTGAACGGTGAGGCACTTGCACGGGCGGAACTTGATACATTTGAAATCAAACAATATTTTAGGTCATATGAAGCATCAGCGATCAGTAAATGTTTTATTTTGAAATCTAATATTTGTTAAAGGAAAATTGAGCTGGTCATGGCATATGTAAGGGAAATTCATCCATTGTCAGGTTTTTGTTGTGGTCAAAATTATTTCTTGTTATACGGTATAATGTTACCGGTAAAGTTGGCTACCATGTCGCGTGTGCTGACGTGGCATCACCGGGTTAAAGTCCGCGTTAGGATACCCATTCATTATTTCGTTGAGACTTGGTCGGAGCGCACCTTCCTCTCACTGTGCTCTAGTGACTGTGTAGAGTCCCTAGTAGGTGAGTTGCAGTGGAGATATAAGATAGGCTAATTCTGTGTTTGTAATTTAGCTTATGAATTTTCTAATAAGTGTTTACCGACCCGCTAATTTGAATTGCATAACTGATGTAATTAATAGTGTTGTGTATTTATCTGCGTAACTAGAGTAGTTCACCACCATTGTTTGGCAGGATCGATTTCTTGCCTGGCCAACAAGTACGGCTCCTACGTAGGCCGACGACTGCGGCGCTTCTAGGGAAGTGTCCGCCACATTCAAGTCTCTACCGGTCCAGACACCTACTGTGTGTTAACTCACAGCTGATGCTGTGCATCTTGTTGAACACTCCTTACTGTACTGTGTGCCGTCAGCATATGGTGTCATCTGTGTATTGCCTTCAGCATAGAGCTATCTGTGTATTGCCATCAGCATATAGTATTATCTGTGTATTGCCTTCAGCATATAGTGTCGTCTGTGTATTGCCTTCAGCATATAGTGTCGTCTGTGTATTGCCTTCAGCATATAGTGTCGTCTGTGTATTGCCTTCAGCATATAGTGTCATTTGCGTGTTGCCTTCAGGATATTGTGTCCTAAGCTTATTGTGCCTTCAGCATATTGTTTATTTATAAAGTTACGTATATTTTCAGTTCCGTGTTCGTATGTTTTCAGTTCCGTATATTTTCAGTTCCGCCTATTATTCGTAGTTATCTGTTCATGTTTTAAACTATTAATTAGTTGAAGTGTTCTGTTACCTAGTCATTATTGTTGTAGTTGTCTCTGGTTAATAGATACTTGTTTATTTGGCTTTCATTTTTCCTTTGTTGAGGTTCGGCGGTAGTCGTGGGCTCAAATTTATCGAATCTATTTGGAGTCGTCCTGATTTGAACTTTACAGCATAGAAGATGTCAAAGAAAAAATTGAAAGAGGCTCAGGGGATAACGGAAGAAAGTAAATAAAGGAATACGACATCATCGAAGATTGAATTTATCAATGATTAAAATACCGGCTTCCGGGGCTCACACATGTTTTCCGTAGAGATAAGGAGTATGAAAATTCCCATAAATTAGGGTGGCTCATATATATCCTCGTTTTATACCGAGATGGAAATGTGAACTGTAAAACAGCTGTGCCTGAGAAACATGGTGAACGCCTATATGCTCTGATGTGACGCCCTGGCTTGATAACAGTTATTCGCAGGTTAATGCATCGATGGAGTCAAGCAACTCTCCTTCACTAAGATGAACATAGACGTAGACAGAACTTTTGCGCTCGGTAGTTAGGGAAAAAATTACTATTAAATGACTGAACGCACCATATCATCAATGACACCTACATTATCACTCACGTACACAAACATTACTTCTGTCAAAATCCCTGTATCGCTGGAAATTTTTTTCTTCCATTTCATTATTAAAATTTAATTTGGTGAACGTGACCCATAATTAAGATAAGATTGCTGCGAGCATTGATTTGTGGAGATGGGAGGCACGTTCAATAGGATATTTTGACAAATGACATGTCATCGGCCGTTGAACTGACCCATCTATCGGCATGAACACTTCAATTCGTATCAATACAACGGAAAAATCTCCAAGCATTAGAAGCTCAATTGTTGCGAAAACTGTTACATTTTTGCAGTCACATTCCCTGCTCCAGGTTCTGGAGCAGGGAATGTGACTGCAAAAATGTAACAGTTTTCGCAACAATTGAGCGAAAGGTTCTGGAGCAGGGAGGAATGATCAGTTCATGAGGAGGGAGATTGGGAAGTGCTCGTCGTGTGCGGGGGAGCGGCAGTGACTCCGCCATGAGACAGAGATGCCCTCAACGAGCAGTTCAGGAGGAGGGAGTCTCGGAGACGCTCCTGCGTGCAGGGCAGCGGCTGTGCTGCGTTCTCGAGTGCAGTGAACAATAATTTTCGAGTAAAGTTATAAGCGAATCTAGCGTTCACATTGATTATTTCTCTAAGTTTCATTAGCAATGGGATCATTTTGTATCACATGAGCAATTCTAAATGTTTTCTTACTTTTTTATCTCATAGCATTGTAAGTACTTAAGATATTGCGCAACACTGATTATTTGATTATTTTTTGCGGTTAATTTTGTGCAAGCCCAGAAAATCGGGTAAATCCTCATCTCCCGTTAAATTCGAATAACTAAACTAAAAAATCACAGAGGTTATTTCTATAACTATCCGTGCATTTAGTTGTTCTACAGCACACAAGTCAAAGCTAAGATTTACACCGCTCACTGCGGCGGCTGACAGGAACAATGGCGAAACATGTTCTTTAAGGAAGTGTCGACATGACAAGTGCTTCTTCCCGATTTGAAATGCATGAATACAAATTTTAGTGATGTGATTTCTACTTTTGATGCTCGCGATGCAGATAATATATTTTGCGCATATCTTTTGCAGTGCTGTGTAAAGAGACCGATGAAGTTGACTGCTTCTATATACGGCAGCTCTGAGTGAGACCAATATATTTCTTAGTCATTACAGATCTCGCAGTGTGATCATATAAGAAACGCTCGTCTCCAAAATGGCGGTCGTAGATGCCTTCTTCCTGGTCGGCGCCATCTTGCCGGTGAGTTTTGCTATCTCCACACTTCGATCATCTTAGCATCCGCTCAAGTTTAGCAAATAAAGATGACTCCACAGAATAAAACTTACGAGAGTCAGAAGTAAGCTTATTTTTGTTTGTTTATGAGAGATTCCGTTGATTTAATTCAACTATATGAACTAAATACTTTCAATTTTTAAACAATGATATCAAATTGGTTACTGGCGCATCAATTGCCATCCATACAAGTTTTCTAATATTCACAGAGTAGGCGTTAGTTTGCAAAAATGTACGTATACAGATTAAGTGGAGTTTGGCTTTTAAACTATGCAATATTCTATCTTCTGAACACTCTTAATTTTTACTACCATTAATGAGCTTTTGATCGCAATTGATTGGGGAATAATTCGAATGATGATAGTTTTTTCATGTGATTCATATTGTTATTAAACCCAGTGCATTTTTTCCCAATAATGGGTGAAATCAATACGAGTACATCAAACTAAAACGACTGAAATAATTTATTTTCCTACAATGAACTCATAATTTTATAAAACGATGTTTTGATTTAACGATGAATGTGGAAAAGTCTCTTTCAATGATAAATGTTATTAATTACCAGAAGCCGAAGCCGGAGTTTCTCTGAATAGATGGTCCCTGATACTCCAGTTCTTCGTACCATCGTTAATGATTTGCATTTTTAACTGGACTGTAATAACCCCCAGTTTTATATATAGCTAGAATTCTAACCATTATTTTTAAATTAAAATCTGACTAAACAAAATACCAAAATACAATTAGTTCGTTAATTTTCTTATCGAACTCTTCCCTTCACATTTCCCAGTGTCTCGTAACTCCATGCACTGTGAAAGTTAATTCTATTTGTATAGGCAAGTATCGTGGATGCAGCTCCAATACATTTGCGGTGCCAGGCTTCAAACAAGAACACAAATTAGTCAAATATGTACAAGATTTTTGCTCTATTACGAGTAAAATTATACTTTTTTCAAATATAAAGACGAGTAATAAGTGCGAGCAGGTTAACAGAATAAGCTGTCAGACTCATAATTTCATTTTTGTTGGTAGCATTAAATCCATGCGAGGTCAGCATGCGACTTGTAAATGGTGGTCAATAAATATTCTATTCAACAGCTTTCAGTCCGATTAGTGTACGAGAGTTAATGAGAGTCAAGCAGCAGTCAGTTATCTAAACCCTGCAGCAAACATGACCAATTCGAGAGAGTAGCATATTCAATTGCAGAACATAAACTAATATCTTGTTCGTATTCGCTATGCGTGTCTGGCTTTGAGTGACATCGTTGTTTGCTTTTATATAGAAGATATGTTTATTGATTATTTAATGCGTATATAGAGAGTTAGTTATTCATCGTTCTATAAATATGCGTCTTAATCTGATTTGGGTGTCCATGCATATACAACCGACACTGGGAGAGAGAGATCGGCAGGCATACATGGGGCGCGGGACAGAGGCCCAGTGTTGCCTCTCCCTTGACAACAGCGCCATAGTTGATCGCTTTAGCCGTGACCTCGTTGAGTGTCTTGTAAATGAACGCCTTCAAGCACCCCGCCTCTCCCTTGACAACAGCGCCATAGTTGATCGCTTTAGCCGTGACCTCGTTGAGTGTCTTGTAAATAATTAAACAACTTCAAGCATCAACGTCTCGCCCGTCTCTGCACTTACTTGAGACGCAAGAGCGGCCTTTGCTTTGTGATGATAATAACAACAATCACAACAATCATAGGAAAAATATTCTACAATTTTCAATGGAATGAGCGAGTAAACTTATATTACTGTGCGCACCAGCTGTATACTGACTTTCAAAGTGGTTAGTATAATAAAGTTTTACGATGGAATTCAAAACGGAAAACTCAAATAGAAATTTAAATATAAATGCTGCTTTTTGTTAAATTTAGTGATGTAGCAAGTTTAGTTCAATTTAGTGATCGACATTTTTCGAAAAATCTTACATTTTCTTTTTATTTCATAATGGGAGATTAACTGGAGTTTCATGTTAAATGAAGGTCTGAACGGGTCTCTTTTCGATAAAAATACTTTAGTTATAAACTGCCCACTGGATCCGAGATGTCGGTATTCTGCTGACGGGAATAGGTATGCAACAGAGATAACTAATGCGACTTGAGTTCCGGCTTACGCGAACGGGGAAGGAATTTTCTGTACCAACCGCAAGCGATGAGACACGTGATCGTATACTGAAAGCTGCTAAATGCGGCACTGATATAAGAGTGACTCACCATTGATGGGCATGATGCCGCACTGATATAAGAGTGACTCACCATTGATGGGCATGATGCGGCACTGATATAAGAGTGACTCATCATTGATGGGCATGATGCGGCACTGATATAAGAGTGACTCATCATTGATGGGCATGATGCGGCACTGATATATGAGCGACTCATCATCAACGTACAGGGTATTTAACGCGTGCACCATACGGTCTTGCTATACGAGTGCAAATCTGTTTCTACAATTAAACCCGTGCCACGCCCACTGCCTGTCTCTTATACACATCTAGATGTGTATAAGAGACAGTATTTGCAGAGTCATCATCACAGTGCTTGATTTAAAAGACACAATTTCAACAGTATAGCTTTTTGTATGCACGAGTTTTAATAACGTTCTATTTTATTATCTTGATTAGTTTCAATAAATGCGTATCAAATCTTTTTGTCGTTTATTCTTGCTCGTATTTTGCACAGCTGTCTAATAAACTGGAACTTCCAGGCTATCTTATCTTGATCAGCAAGAAAATCTTCTCGCACGAAGGAAAAAGTGCGTCGATCAGGTGAGATATTTCCTCTTTCGGTCAGGATGGAAGAGTAAATTATTTTATTTAAACACAAAGATGAATATTCCTCTATTAATAAATTATTCTGAGCAATTGAATTTCATTTATCGATGCATAGGCACGAAACATTTCCGCCCATCAACATTCTTTTTCAATAGTTAATTGTGTGCGGAATGTTGATTGCCTCTCACATTTGGATCAAATTGAGCTAGCTTTGAAATTAATATATATTTATTCAAATCAATTATTATTACTTCGAATGCCGTCAAATTTGCAACAGGCACTCGAATAATTTTTAAGTTGCCCCGTTGAGTCTCTGATCCTGTCAATTAAATATAAATATGTTCACTAAGTGATGGGATAATTTTACGTATATGTCGAAGATATAAAGAAAATGAATGCACGAACGCATTTTCAGAAATAATTTATAAACTTTTATTGGGAATGTAGTTACTCTACACGGAAAGTAGAAAATAATATTTGAAGTATTGAGGTAGTGAATTTGAGAGAAAAAACCTTGGTCTCAGCTAAGGAAACGTGTTCTTCAGCAAACTTTTGACACGTCGCCCTACATTGAGGTTAAACTTCAATTGATTAGTTATTGATTGATTTAATTTATTAATTGATCAAATAATTTATCTAGAGCAGCGTAGAATGCTGTCTGAAGAATGAATGAACCCTGAGTAAATTGACTACCTACTTTAACTACGAAATTGAATATAACCTGAATGAAATGCGAAAATTAACCTATTAAAATGAAGAAATAACAAAAATTTGTTATGGCGAGNGCATACATGGGGCGCGGGACAGAGGCCCAGTGTTGCCTCTCCCTTGACAACAGCGCCATAGTTGATCGCTTTAGCCGTGACCTCGTTGAGTGTCTTGTAAATAATTAAACAACTTCAAGCATCAACGTCTCGCCCGTCTCTGCACTTACTTGAGACGCAAGAGCGGCCTTTGCTTTGTGATGATAATAACAACAATCACAACAATCATAGGAAAAATATTCTACAATTTTCAATGGAATGAGCGAGTAAACTTATATTACTGTGCGCACCAGCTGTATACTGACTTTCAAAGTGGTTAGTATAATAAAGTTTTACGATGGAATTCAAAACGGAAAACTCAAATAGAAATTTAAATATAAATGCTGCTTTTTGTTAAATTTAGTGATGTAGCAAGTTTAGTTCAATTTAGTGATCGACATTTTTCGAAAAATCTTACATTTTCTTTTTATTTCATAATGGGAGATTAACTGGAGTTTCATGTTAAATGAAGGTCTGAACGGGTCTCTTTTCGATAAAAATACTTTAGTTATAAACTGCCCACTGGATCCGAGATGTCGGTATTCTGCTGACGGGAATAGGTATGCAACAGAGATAACTAATGCGACTTGAGTTCCGGCTTACGCGAACGGGGAAGGAATTTTCTGTACCAACCGCAAGCGATGAGACACGTGATCGTATACTGAAAGCTGCTAAATGCGGCACTGATATAAGAGTGACTCACCATTGATGGGCATGATGCCGCACTGATATAAGAGTGACTCACCATTGATGGGCATGATGCGGCACTGATATAAGAGTGACTCATCATTGATGGGCATGATGCGGCACTGATATAAGAGTGACTCATCATTGATGGGCATGATGCGGCACTGATATATGAGCGACTCATCATCAACGTACAGGGTATTTAACGCGTGCACCATACGGTCTTGCTATACGAGTGCAAATCTGTTTCTACAATTAAACCCGTGCCACGCCCACTGCTGACGGCTTAACATAGTTATCGTTGTCTTTTTACAACACTTCTCTTTAACTTCCCTTCTTGTTTGTCTGTCTGCTATAAATCTTGTAATAGAAATTTAATATACTTCTACTTATCCTATCGATCTGAAATCTAGCACACTTGTGTAAAGTTGGAGACAATGCATGAATCAAATGTCAAAATAAATTATTTTAAAAATTAAAAAAAAATTCTTTTTTAATATTAAAAAATTGAAAAAATAATTTCGTCAGCTACATATCTTATAACTGATATTTGACACACTTTTACCTGTCTAATTGATCTGAAATTTTGCACACTTGTGTGAAGTCAGAGGCAATGCATGAATCAATTAACAGAATAAATAAATTTGAAAAAATGTATATATTAAAAAAAATTATATGTTAAAAAAATTTAAAAATTAATTTTTTTAATATTCGACAATTAAATTAGAAATTCATTGTACATCTGTAAGATTGTAGACACTGGATTTTTTGGAAGTGTTGTCTTTAAAAAGTAATTTTTAAACGTATATTATTTTATTTACAACACTTCTCTTTAACTTCACTTCTTGTTTGTTTGTTTGTCTGTCTGCTACAAATCTTATAATCGATATATAACACCCTTCTACCTGTCCAATCGATCTGAAATTTTACAAGCTTTCGTAAAGTAGGAGACAATGCATGAATCAATTGACAAAATAAATACTTAATAATACTTAAAATAATAATAATAATAAATACTTAAAAATAAGATCAGAAATTCAATGTACATGTGTAACATCGGAGACACTGGCCTCTTTAAAAGTGTTGTCTTTAAAAGTAAGTTTTAAACGAATATTATTATCATTAAGGACGATAATGTACGTGTACTCAGAATTGTGATTGTTGTAAAAAAAAAGAAACCATAAAAACTCCTCTTATTCCTGATAACATCAATACTGGCGACCATGTTTGCCGAGGATTTCTCATTTCTCTATCGCGTTTACACAAATTTCTCTATCGCGTTTACACAAATTTCTCTATCGCGTTTACACAAATTTCTCTATCGCGTTTACACAAATTTCCCTATGGCGTTTACACACATTTCTCTATGGCATTTACACAAATTTATCTATGACGTTCACACAAATTTCTGTTAATATTAGGATTACTATATTTTATGTCATCTCTCCTTGCAATGACTTAAGTGCTGGGCTTTTATTTGCTTAAATTCTTTATGCTTAGGAATCTCCAATTTGACTAGGTAGAATCAGGTAATGTGTGATTAATAATGGAGAAAAATATTTTCTCTGTTTTTTACAGGTTCTGGCTCTGGCCAACAGCCAGGTTGACACAAAAACCTACGTTGCCTGGCGGACTGTAAGTATTAACATATCACCAAGGAAAAGGTTTTGGAATAAGATGAACTTGGGCAATCCAAGCTTTATTCAACAAATGTCCATTGACCTGAAAGGATCGTAACTGCCATCATATGCTTATAAACACAGAAGAAAACAATAAGAACACGAGTTATTACCGGGCGATTAACTGAGGTTTAAAATAAACTATGCAGTGAACTCATGACTAAGCAGCGATACGTCTTGCATCGCCCCACACAGCCGGACCACACAACACATTGTATCGCCCCACACAGCCGGACCACACAACGCATTGCATCGCCCCACACAGCCGGACCACACAACACCTTGTATCACCCCCAGTGCTGCACCACACAACACCTTGCATCGCCCCACATAGCTGCACCACACAACACCTTGTAGCACAACAAGGACCACAAACACCTGGACCACATATCAGCTTGTTTAGACTCTTATTCGTAGAAAACCATGTTCTTCTTTAACACAGGAAGAAAATTTAAAAAATTGTCGTAAATTTTTCAAACAAAACAGCAAATGCACAACTGGACTTAATGTAATCGATCTGTAGCTTTCGGCAAGTTTGACAGATTCTGAAACGCATGAAATACTGGAACTTACTCCCTAAGAGTTTCAAACATGTATATCTGATTCACATATATGCTTAGAATGTAAGTTTTCGGGCAAAATATATATGTGATTCTCGTAACGACGACATTTTAACCAGAATATTGTGCATTCTCTCATCGCATTTGTTGCTTAACATGGACGATTAATTATAAAAGATTATAGTGCAACTTGACATACGAAATTTAATAAATTGTAAGAATAAACATTGCTCATCATAAAGTATTTTACACTCAAACGTCATTTATGCAATATATCTGACCTCAAATAAGTCGAACGATTTACAAAAATATGTTAAGGTATAAATGCTGCTCTATGAGGATCTCTGTTTTAAGAAATCGTCTAATAACGAAGACTAAAATTGTAATTTGAATGAGGAATTTATAACAAGTTAGATTTAGAGCCGCATATTTTCAAGGCAGAATTCATGGTTAAACATTAAACTCGTCCCTCAGGGTGTGGTGGTGTACAAAGTAGACGACTTGTGCTTCTTGGGCACACTCACGCAGACGCCATCTAGCGGCACGCCGGCGCACCTGTCGTCCGCAACGCTCTATGCGGCCGATTATGTCGAGTCTTCTCAGGTCACAATTGAATGAGTAACATCTATTACATAAGAAGTCTTCTATAATCATTAAATCAATGAATATTTTTGACGATTCAGAAATATCTGTGTTGTTGCTTCCAAATTTTTGAATGATCGATTAGTCAGTAGCCAAAATTTTTGAAACATTTTTTCCCTTTTTGATGAACTCAAATATATGTCCCTAACTTTAATTATAAATTAATGATAGAATCTTTTCATGTTATTGGTATTTCTCTCATTTATTTTATGACGTTCATCTTTGACGTTCAGTTCGAAGTTAAGAAGGAACACCGAACAAAGACGAAATTTTATTATTTTCATATATTTAAACTTTGTGTAGTGTAGTGTTAGAACAATTTGGTATACTAACACATTTTCTAATTTTAGGTTACTCATGTCAACACTGAACTGAAGAGCAACTGCACTGCAGGTTCAACTTGGTGGCTGACAGCAACACGGCCTCAGCTACCGACACTCATCGACTACCTGCACGACTACAGGAACAACAAAACCAAGCATCAAGGTAAATAATGATAAACGTAAATGAAATCACTAAGATTGTGATGGCGTCGTCATGAAAGTTTAGACACCTTTGACAAAATAAGCCGAAGGAAAAACCAGAAACTGCAAAACGTATATAGGCTTTTAAATGAATTTAAAGTGATGTTGCTGTACGCAGAACTCTGTCTAATTCATAAAAAAAAATTGAAACTCTTTCAAAATATTAAATGCTTTTTAGAGTATCGATGCCTGGACACATCTTGTTTAAAATATTTTGTCAAATTCTCATAATACAAAACCAAACAGAACTTCCGGAGGACATCCCGAAGCCTCGCGTTCGCCGCAGCTCGGGAAATAGCAATCCATCTGACAGGCTTCGAAGACGTCTGCACGATCTCACGCAGCGACTTGCTCCAAGTGAATCAGTGTAGATACGATGCATTTATAATTTAGCTGCTTTCATCTTGAAGAGTGCATAAATGTGCCGCGTAATACTTTATATAGCTAACTCTAACCGTACCTCATGAGTCCTTGTGAGCCATAAGCAGAGCTAGGCAGCGCTACTTTGAAATGTAGCGGCCGCTACCGCTACCGAAAATGTAGCGGACGCTACATGTAGCGCGCTACTCCCACCTCTGGTAACAACTAACATGTTGACACTGGTAACAGGCTGAGGTTGACAACATTACACCGAAATCTTTCGTACAGTTTTATTCTGTAATTTATATTATTTATGTATGTATCATACTGGTTTTTAAATAATATTTAGTACTATTAAGTAAAATCTAAAGGCTTTATCTATAAATGTAGCGGTAGCGCTGTAGCGGCAAATCTCGTATCGCTACTTAAATATGTAGCGGGCGCTGCCGCTACAATTGCTTAAACGTACCTAGCGCAGCTATCGCTACCGCTACATGTAGCACGCTACTGCCAACCTCTGGCCATAAGTTTGCCTCAGCCCTGCATCAAGCTTATGTTCTATTCAGTGAAACACTATAAACACTGTCTCTTCTATTGTTCTATTCATTGTAACACTATAATATATAACGCTATCTTGCGCCAGATGCTGCTTGGACAACGATTGGCGCGGCAGAGACGCGAGGAAGAGTTCAGCTTACCAACGATCCTTACCCGTCTCCTCTCTTCTCGAGACAACCAAACGGTCAACGGTTCAAACACTACAGAGCATTTTACGATGAAATCGCACGTCAAGCTAGCTCCAATCCACAGTTGTCAAATACTTCGGATAAACAAAGTTTGAATGGAAATTTTCCAATTCAACGTTACTCCTTGAGGGTCAATAACCAACCGTCGTCCCATGTGAGACTTAAGAGCAAGGACGGGCCAGAGATTCGTCCCCGCTCGCCGAGACGACGACTCAGGTCTCAACAATCGGCATCCAGGAACATGGCAGTCACAAACAGAATATCAAATAACGACAAGCGCAATGTTGACTATGAAAGTTATGATTCAGAAAATGAATCAGATGAGGAAGAATATGACGAAAATGAGCATTCAGATTCTCACTACCAAATTCCCAGGAGAAGTCAACGATTACAAAATTACGAATCCAATAACAGAAGAGAGTTAGATACCACAC
This sequence comes from Hyalella azteca, assembly GCF_000764305.2. Lineage (NCBI taxonomy): Eukaryota > Metazoa > Arthropoda > Malacostraca > Amphipoda > Hyalellidae > Hyalella > Hyalella azteca. The sequence continues at coordinate 49,222 of NW_025933700.1, forward strand.
AAAATCGTAACGAATTATTGGGAAACTCTCTTATTTTTTCACAAGCACATGGCAGTGCCGGTCCTGATGGTTCATTTCAAGCTGAATCGCGTGGAACTGGCCAGTCTGGAGAGTCGACCCAGAGCGCGGTTAATGGCGGCGCACGAGGTGCATCTGCTTCATCATCAGCTGTGAGGTTCAACCAACAAGCTTTAGCTCATGTTAACGTCTCGCCAACTTCTTCAAGACGAGCACAGACACACGAAGCTGCAAATTCAGACTATTCGGAAACGTCCCCAATAATTTCTGCTAGTGAAATAGAAGGCATAATGCGGAGTAACGGGTACACTGGGCTTGCAATGGCTTCAGTTACGTCAAGAAAGAAAGAACGAGGCCGGAATAAGGTTAAACCTTTGTCTAGTTTGGGTCTTTCAGTGGCTGGTTATCCTAGTGATGCAGGAAATGATAATTCTAACACTCAAGTGAACTCAGAAAATCGTGAAACAGGAGATGTACGTGTCCCACATGTTGCAAATAGAATTATTGATTATGGTGGACTGATAGGTGGAACCGGTTCTCATCATCGAGAAAGTGAATTTGAACAGATAAATCAGGGAGATAACCCCGAAGGGGGATTAAACAGAGATGGAAATGAAAAATCTGTTGGGTTGGCTACTTACGCACAAGGAACGTCCGGATATCCGTCAAGCGATTATACCGACGCCTACTATGACTTCGAACGCTACGGTCACAACCCACCACTTGATTTTCCGGATGATTACAACTCAATCGATTATCAGGCTTACGTCGACAATTCTTTTGCTAGTCCAGACAGCTCAGCCAATGCAATTCAAACACCTGGACGAGCCGGCGAGGCTATTGACAGCGGGGTCAATCATGCATCACCTGGTAGCTCTTCTCACCATGAAGCTGTGTTAGAACAAAATGATCCCTACGTTGCTAATGTGGACAATAGCCTTGTATCCGATCAGGAAAGATACCCTTATTTTCCTGGAATACCATATGGGCAAGATATCATTTCAAACCATCAGACTGGAACAATTAGCAATCCAGAAGATATTTCTCTTCAACAACCTGGCGAGTACGAACAAAGTGTCCATAGGCACCCAAGTAACGTGCACCCTGGACACGAGGCTCCAAACCTGTACGATCAAAACCAGTTCTACGGTCAAGGTAATCAAGTCTTAAATGAAGGGAGCATTCCAAATGAAACTGGCGTGGGTAACGATGAAAGTAGTTATATCCATGACAATGGGGAGCTTAGCTCACAAACTATTAACAATGGGATGATGATCGTTGATGATAGTCTACAGTCATATTTCATTCAACCTCCTGATGTAGAATTTCCAAATTCAGAGAATGCAGGTCAATTTTCAGTCCCAGACCATGTCCTGGATTATGATATTCATTCCAGAAGAACAAGTTCATCCTCTTCTCATCCTTCGTACGATTTTAGTTCGGGTGCGGATAGTACTTTGCCAGTGGATGTAGTAGAGTCACATTACAATTTAGAAGACGGTGGTATTCATCGGATTGAGAATGATCATGAGCCAGTCGACGCTTCTGACAACGAAGTTTGGGATCATCGACATTCAGGACCAAGTATACAATCATCAGCCCTACCGAGATACGACCAACCACATCATCAAGGAGCCAAGGGAAGGATTACACCCCCTCCTGATAGAAAGTCAGCCAGTAGCGTTACCCACTATCCTCCGGGACACAGAGATCAAGATAAACAGCCAGCTTCGCAAGGAATTGATAATAGTTATTCACGTTTTAATACTGAAAATTATCCAAGAAACAATTTTCCTGCAACCGCAGTAGATTCAGCCGATTCATCACAGTCTCTTCCACACTTATACGATAATCAACCTCGATCGAATTCTGGGAACGATGCTGGGGAGAAAAGTTACGAACCAAAACCCCCCGAATATGACAATACGGTCAGCAGCGGCGATTTTAATTACGAAACGGATGATTATACATCAGAAATTCAACCTGTGTACAACACGTCACATTCAGTGTATTCTTCATCTCATCATTATAGTTACCAACGTGGCTCCGATGAGAGAGGCATCGGCAGCTCATCAGACACGGTATTAGTTCCTGCGACAATTTCGACCGAACCTCCACAGCCGCATGTTACGCAAGCGGCTGGTGTTACTGCCAATGGACCATACCAACCAGTTTATCCGCTCGAAGTTCACCCGGAACCAAACATACATACAAGCAGAACGGATGACAATATTTCCCCGGGAGGTCAAGGAATGGAAATGATGAGACCTATAACGCCAGGCAGTATAGGAACCATGCATTCAATTCCTGCGTCAGATCCTAGCATAGCTGATGTGAAAGTAGTCATGGCTGCTGCTCCCAGCTCCTTTGAACTTAACAACAGACAAGGAACGGTACTTACCTCAGGAGAAAAAATCCCGGGCACGACTGGTTACATTGTTCCATCCGGCTTCCGGGGACGATTGATTTTAGGAAACTTTGGAGTGTCATCTACGAGTGAAGCGCAAATGATGCCTGGGGTTTCTTCTCAGGCATTCGACCCGATGCAAGGCATGCAGATGAGGGTGAGCTCTTCTTCTTCAGCTCGTTCGGGGGGATCTGGAATTTCACTCTCGTCATCATCATCGTCAAGTGCGTTTCCCCAGGGTATGTTGACATCTTCTTCTTCGAGCGCAAGTAACTCGCTAGGTGGTCAAACAAATTCCAACTATAATAAGCAGCCTGTCTATTCATATCAGCAAACACTCCACTCCAACGAGAATGGAGGTCCAATGATGCCTGGAAGTCCTGATTCCCATCAAATGCGTTGGCAGCAAGGAACTCCTGGCATCCCTGGTATGCGGAGTAAATCTTGGTCTAGTTGGAGGACAACATCATGGAGCAACGGAGAGCCTCGAGCTGGAGTTCCTCAGTCAGGCCAATATTCAAGCCAATCAGCTTTTCAGCCAAGTCCTGCTGACTGTGGTTACTGGTCAATGCAGTGCTACATGGTACAGGGACCTTTCCAGCAGAACGAACTTTGCAGGCCAACGCAGCACATCTTGCCGTGTTGCTGCTAATATCTGGCGATAAGCCTCTCATTTCAGTTAGATTCAGAGTAATAGGCCATCAACTACAACATGTTAGGATCATATTGTGAATAGTTAAAACGTGCATTAATTTGTGTAAATGTTCGGAGCACTTACGATAGAGCTGTATCTGTGCCTACCATCTATTTGCTTTAGCATATTGTTTGTAAAGAAAACCAAGCGTCGTTACTCAACGTTACTCTGGTAAAATAAACGTCACTAAACCGCACCGCAGAGTTACTCTGCTACTCTGAAGTAACCTGCTGGTGACCAATATCAAAGTCGTCTATGAATTGACGAAACAAATGAATGAGTTTTATGGGTACAACACTTCAACATTAGCAATATATGCAAACTAATGTAACTCAAGGAACGATGTTTACTCTGAATGCATTTCTGTTGAACAAGATTCCTCCCTGCCTTTGTTACGAATATTGTGACCTACAAGTTATTTAGCCCTGTCATTTAAATTGATTAAAAGAATAAAATTGTTTCGTTTGGTATTTCCAACACGTAAGAAGTAATCATTTCAATGAGAATTGTCTATTTATTGTAAGTTCATTACGTTCATATGAGAAACGTCAAGACAATTTTCGTTTTTCCTATTTATTTGAAAACAATCAAGTTCCAAACACTAACTATAAAATTGTTTTCCTCAACTAATAACTGTTATAGACGCAATGCAAAATTATGTTGGTAAAAACAAGACGAGGAAAAGAGTTAGATGAAGAGCAGCGCAAAAACATTTTTATATCATGACCATTGAGATGTGTCAAGACGGATCCTTCGATGGAAAAACATTATAAAAATTGGATCTCCTTCCGGTTTTTGGTACAAATCTTATCGGCTGATCTAATGGCATGAAAATAGTAATCAATCTGATGAGATTATTAGACTTTGGCCTTCAACTAAGCAGTGAACACATTTAGTACACGGCATTCTTAAAAACTACACGACCAACTCTTCAACCAATATATATAAATACATTTAAAATAACTTCAACTCACATTTTCCTAGTTGGAAAAAGGTTATTTCATTGAAAATTAAATAAAATCGTATAAAAAATAATAACAGCTAGGAAATAAAAAAGTATTTTCGACGTCAACATGACTGACAAAAATGACTAGAGTGCAAAGGAGTATATATATCTAACAGTATACGTCATACTACATCATACGTACAATTCGCATCAAAGATTATATTAAGTAGTCAATAAATCATTGAGATCAGAATTGGAATATTATAAGGACAATATGGAGCGCACTAGATAATTTTGTACGCCTCGTGCGAAAAGGAGCCATCGAAAAATGTTCGATTCATGAACTTTTAAATCATGCAGAAGTTGAATTATTTTCAATTGTAAAAAACAGATATCACGGAGAGATTCATTGGATTAGAATTACTATTTCATGTAGGAATGTCATTCATGATGAACATTTAAGAATGACAAATCAAGTGCCAATTCATTGAAAAGAAGAGCAATTCAGAGCAAGTCGGCAGGATGGCAGGAGGTTCCTTGCCCCGCGACCTCCCACACGGACGCCAGCAGCCGACGTGTCTGCTCGAGGATGCAGGGCGCCGTGACGAGGCCGAGGTGCACGCACAGCACCTCGCACACCTGCACCTGGTCAGGGCTGAGGGCGGGCACGCAGTGTGCCGTCAACCGGCGGTAGAAGTCCTCACTCAGTATCCCAGGCAAGGGCAGAGCCGCCAACACGTCCTCGTCTAGCTGCTCGGGAATCTGAGCAACTCCGTTACGATCCTCAAACCATAGGAAATAAGCGTAGCTAAAAGTTGTGTCCTTCCACATGACAGAAAAGTTGCCACTACTCAAATGAGATCGGGCAAACTCAAACATGGTCCATACGCGCTCCTTCGTGAGCTGTCGCGTCGCCTGGCACGACTCCAGGAACTGGTTGCTGGGGCCGTCAGCGTCGCAGGTCTCGCTCTCTAGAGGATCTAGCGACGGTGCCGTGAGCTCGTGCGTAGATCTGTTCACGTAGATGAAGTGCACGAGACCAGGAAAGTCATCCATATACTTGTTGACCGTCAACGCCCGGCACTCAAACTTTGAATTAGTCATAGCTTTGACATCGAGGAACTGAGCGTATGATGCTAGTTTTTCCTTGGCATAAAGTGCAGCTTGCTGTGCACATGCAGCGGCCACGAGGCTGCCGCCAGTGCTGGGCGAATATGGCAGCGAGATGAGCTTCCAGGCGACACGTACGGCGTCCAGCAGCGCCGTCAGGGCGGACTCCAGACGAGACGACATCTCGACGTCCTGGTCGCCCTCGCGCCACTCAAGCAAGCCGCCAGTCTTGCAGTGGTGCCACTGCAGCTCAACCTTCATGAACAACAATGAGCTTTAACAATCCAAAATGCGTTCAAAATATCAAGTTATGAAAGCTTTAATGACTGAAGGCTGAAATGGAAAGTTCTAAAAATCTGAACAAAATTCTGTCATAATTTAGTGGCGTAACACGAAGCAAAACAAGTACAGTGCAAGCTACAAACCGTTTCAAATTAATATTAGTCAACATTCAACGATATATATTCTGCTAGTGGAAACTTTCCGTATTTAATTATAATAGGTTTCTTATCAGAATATTTTGAGAATTTTTCAATGACAAAATTTGAATATTGATACACGCTCAGAAAACCTTATTGTCTTATTCTTGTCAAAGCTTATTTCGCGCTACGCTTCACCCAACTCATTATTTTGTCAACACAAGCAAGTATTTTCTTGTTTACTTATTTGAGCAAAAACTCTTCTTTTTGACGCGTGATATATAGCTTGTGATTGACATTAAATTGCGTTATAATAATGTTGATGTGAAACCAGCAGAAGGAGCGCAAACCTAGAACATTCACTTTAATATTCATCAGCATAATAATTTAATATACCTTAAAATTGTAATTGTTAAACTCGCTACTTTGTACCTGTGCACGGTAATTCGTTTGATACCAACCTCTGAGTTAATAGTTAGCAATGTAATAATATAATACCTTATCAAGAGCATGCGCTATAGCGTCGGTGTTGGAGTTAGGCGTGAGCTTGCGCGCGAGTTGCAGCGTCTGCAGCAGGGTTGCCTCGCACACGTCGACGGCGTGGGTGCCGCGGCCGCTGCTCAGCCCTGCCACACACTGCAGCAAACTCATCACGCTCCCGCTTACGCGACTCCGCCCGATCTGTCATGAAGGAAATACACGTAGGAATGTATTGGAGGTATAATTAGGAATGAAATGCAGGTATAATTAAGAATGAAATGCAGGTATGATTAGGAATGGCGTAACGATTCTTCAGGTTTGACGATAATTACGAAATTATCCGGCATATCAGATTTTCTGTATTTCAAATTAAGTAGGGGAGATTCACAAAAAAAATTTTGTGTTAAAGGATATCTGGAGAAATTGTTTGTTCAATATCTAATTTTCATACTAATATCTGCGAGTATCAAATACCTCAATATCTACATCAAACGTCCGAAAAAGGGATTCAAGACCTCAATTTGTCTTATTTAATAAATCTTTAAACGCCATATTATGAAGTTAACAATATCTCCGTATATACCGTATGACGTGACGTTTGATATCAGTTCGTTCACATACCTTATAGGAGCCATTAATTAATATAGCCCCGACATGGTCTCACCTCAGACACAACAATGAGTGCCAGGTTGGGGTGTAGGACGCTGTAGTGCACGAGGTGAGGGGTGAACACCGACAGTTCTGTCTTCAGCAGCATCAGCACGCTATGGCATGACACCCCTGACACAAATTAACTAGATTATTGTTCATATGTGTCCGATTTAGTGGTCAGACATCCATGACTTGCTAATTATTTGTAAATTTTCTACCTCCTCAGTACAGGAAACCAAGAAAAATTAATCACCATATAAATTCTAAGAGCAAATAACCTTCAAGAATCTGCTGTTCTTCTCCCTCCAGCTGCTCAAGAGTCACAGTTTGCAGGGTGCTGCCCTCATCCTCCACTTCTTGTAGTTGCGAATTTCCTTCAGTACGGGCAGATCCTGGGGACAGAGTGCAGTCATCCTCCAGCAGCAGCTGCAGGGAAGATGCTTCACTTTGGTCTTGATTTTCCTGCAGCAGCAAATTGAGCAGAAGAACATCACATGCCGACAGCTCCTGAGCACTGCGAGATGAGTAGAGAGCAAGCAGCTTGTTCCTGACAAGCAGGAGAGCGTGACACGGCAACAGAGCCCCGCCACTGCTTCTGCTCTGCTTACTCTTCATCTTGTCAAGGACTTGTGATAGAACCTGAAGTTGATATATTCTTGTCAGAAAAGCTTTAGCCAGCTAGCCATTCATTTAGGTATTATTTTATAGCTGCTTCACCAAGAAATAATTCAAACGAAAATCTTGGAGAAGGCAGAAATATTCAACTGATTTAGCTCATACTTATTATTGAATAAAAAAGATTAATCATCCTTCAAAGTAATGAAAATGAATGCAATTTTTTGAAATACTGTAAACAAATATTATATACAACTGGATGGTATGTACCTGCACAGCAGCAGTGGTAACCTCAGGACTCAAGACTAGTCGTTCAACAGCCTCCACAAGGTAGCACTGCTGGGAAGCTGATGCATGCAGCCAAGCCTTTATGAGTCTACCAAACACCTTCCGACGCTCCTTGCTCTCACGTAAACTGCCAAGAATTTGATAATATTGTCAGAAGAGGAAAATAAAAAATAGTTTATGCACCACACTGTCTTTTCTAACACAATAAATTTATCAATTATATTGTTCTAACACAACAATTATTGCCAAGTGAAACATACAATTAACTCACACAGTAACACAGGGTCCCACTAGCAGCTTTGTGAGTCTCACAACAGTGCTGAGAAGTCTTTGCAGCCACTCTTCCTCTGCCTGGCCTATCACCAGGAACACACAGGACTCATACTGCACAGTATAACAACTCTATTAGTTTCTTATATTTAACAATGAGTAGAAATTGTAGCTCAATATGGAATGTGACTTTATGCACAATACTTCGGCACCTACAATTATAAGCTGGTCTCATGGATAATCTCTAGGCAATGTAGAAGATCATCCTCAATTGCAGGTATTCATGGACTTATAAATAGTAATTGTAATCATTATTTTCTTATAAAGTTACATTTAAGAGCCTTTAGGGAATATTACACCCTTTGAAACATTTTTACCATAACTTAGTACTTATGCATTAGAGATGTCTATTGATCACTGTGAACAATGCTAAATTATCCACAATGAGCATTGAAATTTAATTTAGTTATTGTTAGGTCTCCTAAATCCAATATTAACAGAAATTTCCATCAGTTCTCACCTTATGAATAGCTAGTGTTGTGCCATCATGGCAAGTGATGGCTGTGTAGGGGTTCCCAAACTGCAGATCCATCACTTGGTGAGAGGTAAGCAGAGGTGAAAAAAGCTGCACCAAAATATTGGCCTCCACTGCCTTTTTCAGCTGGAAAGTGAAAATAATTGTAGAAAAATTCTATGCATCTCATAAATTCTGCTACAGACCATGAATTACTAGCTGCAATTTTTGTTGTTGGCATGAGTGTTGACTTGCCTACAGGCAAAAAAAAATTATATAGATAACATTTTTTGTGAAGAGCATATTTTATTGAATATGCTTGGTATATGCTTGACAATATACATTTTTCTGAAAATACAAGAACTGACCAAAATCTAGCCAAAACCATCATCACAGCCATCATCATTGATTTACAAGGGGAATTGGGGAACTTACATCATTGATTTCAGAAGGGGAATTGAGGCCTTGAGCCACAGCCATGCCTTGAACATGTCGAAGAAATCCAATATCACTTTTTATATAAATTATATCATTTAACTGATCAAAAATTAATATACCTAGCATGATGAATAATGGAACAAACAAGAATATACAAAGAGACAAAATTGCATTCAGGCAAAATAAATTTCTGCAAGAAAAATCAATCAATACTGCAAGAAAAATCAATCAATACTGCAAAATTCCTGTTACTCATAGCTAAATTACCTTTTATCTAATTGTAAATAAACAAAGTGTAACATTGGGCTGGGTCCTGGGAGATTCCAATGCATTGTAAATTTTTCACTTTGAGGCTGCAAGATTTCAGCAATAAGTAAATAAATAGGAAAATTCCAATGCTGCAAGCTGCAAGCGTGCAACCAGACATGGAATGTATTGTAAAACAGTTTGACTTGGACCATCGATGATGTGACTTCTGATTTGGACAGTTTTGACATTTAAGAAAAGAAAACTCTATATTCAAAATGTTCTAGCCTTAGACATTTTATTCATAGCTCTTCATTTCCTTGAAGTACCATAACTTCATAAGAAGGCAAGATAAAAACACCTACAAATAAAATTAATTTCTTTATAGCATTAAGCATTTATTTGTTTATTATGTCTATGTGACTGTCTCTGTCACAAAATGGTAAGTGCTAAAATTGGTCCAACTTTAGGTATACTTATTTACCTCATTTTATGGTATCACCTTTTTCAATGTGACTGTCAAATCCACAAAATCCTACCATTTATGAAGCTGTGAAGCTCTGCATAAATTTATGCAATGTATCAAGTACTATCTAATTATTATAAAAATACATGATCAATATGCAACCCTTTAACATTTTCCTAGGCAGGACTTGCCAGACTTGCCCTTGGTGACAGGCTGACACCAAGTACTGTCAGTGTCAGGACAGGATACAAGCTCCCACTGCTCTTGTTGCAGGGCAAGGTACAGGCTGGCAGCAAATCTAAAAAATAATATTAGTAATAATAATTTAAAAGCAAAGAAAACAGCAAAAAAATCACCATTTCTTATGCAAGAAAACGTTTTGGAGTCCAGCTCCATTGCCAGTTGAAAAACCTAAAGCACAAGTAAAACAATTACTAGCATTAGCAATTTCAAAATTTAACAATAGGAACACTGCTTTTTGTTCATTTCCTTAAATTTGTCCTGCTTTGGAGAATGAATCAGTAGAGACTATGATGGCTAAGGAATTAGAAATTTTGTTTTTAAATGCCTCCCAAATGTAATTCTTTGCATATTGCTGGTGAATGATTTAAAATCATTTTTTCCAGGCAAAAAGATACAATCCCCATTTCCATGCAATCATCTCTACTCCAGTCTTCCAGACTCCCTAGTTTATCAATATAGTTGTGCACAGTGCACATCTGCCGCAGATGTGCGCATAGGCCTACCAACATATGTAGCGCAGATGTTCTGCACCACTGTGCAGAGAGTGGATGAATATTGCAAGATCTTTGGCGACGCTTCATTAGCAAAATTTACGCCTTCAGAAGATCTTGCCGACACATTTAGATTGTATTTCTTGCATTTAATATATTTGTCAGTCTTTGGCACACTATTTAGAAAAAAGTAAGGTTTCCGGTACATTGGATAGATCAGGATGCAGTAAAGCTTGTCCGGAAATTGGTTGCGATGAGTTCCCGCCAAAAAAATGTAAACAATGTAATTGTGGTCACATTAGAGCGGTCAGACTGCATCATCGCATGTTCAGTTGACACTTGCTGTACAATCAGACTGTTTTTATGGTAAAATTAGTTATTTGGGGTAACATGTGCATGCAACCTTGTAAATAAGTTTGTGGCTTGTAAATAGTTTTACATTACTCAGTTTAAATGGCTTTTAATTAAAAATTACCTGGCGACGCATCTTGAAAATTGTCGGCGACGCTTTGGGCTTAAAAACCCATATATTGGCAATGCTGCTTCCACCTTCTGCACCCTGGGTTCTGCATAGGCCTATGTTGCTGTTGGCAACTTGGCATACATGCAATTTTTATAGTAGGCTGGCTGGGCATAAAAGAAGGAGTTATAGAACAGGAAACTTGCTTGCACTTAGTTGCACATTCCTGACCCTGAGTCTGATTTTAACACGTTTTTCTTAGCTTAGCTTCGCGTTTGTTTGTTTGTTTGTTTCTTTGTTTGTTGTTAACATTGACAACGAAAATTAGCCCACTTCTGATTGTTCTAGAGATCTGAAATTCGGCATGCAGGCTATTTTCGCCTAACAATTTCAGATACAATCATAAAAACTAGTAATTAGAGACCTAAATTAGTTTAATTGAGTAAAGTATATATAAGTAGTATATATATAGTATGACGTGCGGGCGCTCACGTTATAGATGAGCAGACGCTGCGTATCGTTGATAAGTATGTGAAGTCATACTTAATCAAATCTTAATCGTTTATCTTGTGGACTAAAAATTAGAAAATAAAATACTTAAAAACTTTTTAAAAAATCACATTTTTCTTGTGGACTAGAAAATAGAAAATAAATTATGGCTCGCTCCAAAAAACGTGTCGGGCAGATTTATGATTAAAGCAAAAAGCACACAACACACGAATTTTGGAAATTTAAAGGTGAACGTACAGCCCGACCCACGTTTTTTGGGGCGAGCCATAATTTATTTTCTATTTTCTAGTCCACAAGAAAAACGTGATTTTTTAAAAAGTTTTTAAGTATTTTATTAATTACTGTGACTAGGCTAGTTTTGTCTGCTCTGGCTAGTGGCTCATAGCCTGAAGCTAGTCTGGAAAAGTCCTATTTTTGTCTGAAATATCGCGGCTCTAATATCATATAATTTCAGTAGGTATGAAATCTTACGGCTCGAATGTCATAAATTTTTGTTTGATTAACACTTTAACCGCATCGTGACCCATATGTGGGTCACGCGTGTCTGTCTCAACCTGCATCGTGACCCACATATGGTGCACTCCCTTAAATTTATAATAATTCATTAAACTTCAATATTAACCTCCTCAATCACATTTTAGGTGTTATAAGTAAAGGATAATGATGACGATAATGTATACTAAGCATATATTTTGCGTGTAGCGAGTAAACATTATTAATCATTCTTCGTTGAACTTGAGTCCTTAGGCGCTCTATGACGAAATGGAATGCTTCAGATTGAAGCATGATACGCACAGATATGNGAGATGGATCCATGGGCCTGAAATGAGGATATTACATAATTCATTATATAGCAAACACTAAGTGTATCCAATAATCAACAATATATAATGAATACTTGAAGGATCTCACGAGAAATTTTACAAATAACATGCAGTGGTTGTGGTCACATATGGCGCACGTTGCTACAGATAATAGCTACAATTACTCTCCACATCGTGCACCTCTATTGGTGCACGGGCCACACTCAGGAAGATGTATATAAACGGTGAAAATTCCCGCGTATATATAGTTTTTGAAGCCCTAGGTCAGCGCAGTTCGGCGCAATATAATCTAATTATATTTTCTTAGCGCAGACGTTCGCGTAAATCACGGTCATTGATTTCACGCCGCGCAGCACTCGGCGCGCGGCGCGGAGCCATCCGACACAGTTCTGATTTAGACACAGTTTTCATCTGAATGGAATGGCAACATCATATGACACGTGCATTTTCGATCTTCGACTTCGAGTGTGATGTGTACAGTGTCCCTCTGAAGCCATTCTCATTTTTATTAATGTTCGTTGTTCGCCTCTATAATTAACCTTCATCGTTGCAATAAAAATGAAAAATTATCATTAAGATAGATTTCTTCTGGTGCCTGTGTTTTTTTTATGCAATTAGCACTTATTAGTGGGGCGTGAGCGCGTTATGGACGGTGAATGATTTGCGGTGTGGTTCTTTAATCTTGACTTTTCTTGGTACAATTATATTTATCATTTTATGTCCACTCTATCTTTTTTATTAAGAAATTTGTTTCGTTTGCTTGCTACGGACTTACGGCGCAATTTGCAAGTGTTGTCCCATAGTATGATAGTGCTCTAAAGAATTTTGTTTTATGATTGGTTTTTAATGGAACAGTGTGGGTGAATAGCTAGATAGCCTAAGTAGAGTTTTTCTAGCATTTTCTCTGACTTTGAGTTGACACTTGACAGGTTTCTATGGTGCATCACAGACAATGTTATAATGTGTGTCTCAAATCTCAATGGAAAATTATTTCACTGCTCACTGCTGCATTTACATGGGAATGCATGCGATGCGTAGGCGTAGCTATGCTTTTTTTCTAATCTAAATCCAAAATGGCTCATTGCCTTAAATTTTAATGCAATATGGCTAGGCTATAAGGCATAAGCTACTGGAATTTTAAATTTTGGAAACTGGAAAGGTCTAATCTTGCATCTTGGGCCACTTTCTGAAGCAAATTTGAAAATTATTTTCTTCTTTACTAGTGTATTTTTTATAAATCTATTGCTACAAATGTCATTGAGAGTTTTGTTCATTTTTTTCCTCATAGTTTCAAACTTTCAAGTGGTATTACAAATTTTGACATAATTGGTATTACAAAATACGACATACCATACCGCCTCAATAGTGTCTAAGCGACAATACTTATTAACTTATATACTGCTGACATTATGACATACGGCATACCAATTACCAACTGACTACCTACTGAGATGGATTCAAGCCAAAATAAGGCAACGGGTGATGTTAATGGTAAGCATGAATTTACTGATGAATTTACTTCTACCGTCTACATAGCTGATAGGCTGAGTGATAGCTTTATTTGATAGTTGAGATGTCTGCTGTGCACCTCAGTCGTCATGAGTCAGCACCTCTGCACCTGTGAGGCTGTGACCTGTGTCTGAATTCATCCAAAATCTGGCAGATGCTAGACTGGCATTACTCATTAGTTGTCTAATTGTCATATTTGTCCAGACAGAATCTTGCACCCTTTACCCTTTGCAAATTGCACCTTAAATTTGTAATAAATTCCAAGTTATTTGTTCTATTTCATTTTGAATTCATATTTTTAATAGCATTTTAGATGTATTTCAACTATTGAAGACACAGGGCCAAAATCTAACCCTGTCCCCATCATCCCATGATGGCGTTTTGATTCACTGCTATCTCTGGTTAATTCACTTCTATCACTGGCTGTATCCTGTAGGCTGTAGGACTGTTTCAATGAATTCTGTTAGCTCATACCAATTGTAGTATATTAGATTTTCTTTAAAAAACTTTGAAAATTATGCTTAGTGTTCATAAGTTACCATGCATGATTACATATTCTTCCTTTTCAGCATTTTCAGTTCTGATGAGTTGCCAGAAAAGGCCATCTTGTAGAACTGATTTATCTACAATAGCTTCAACTTCATCATCATCATCAATGCCACTTGTCAGGGATCACCGGAAGGGCGCACGTTAATGCGGTGCACCAATATGAGGCGGAGAAGAAACAAAAGACTCTAAATCAGAAAGTCGTGCGAACGCTCCTGCGATGTGCAGTGACTGACATAGAGGTTGCTGCTGGCTGCATGCATTTCGAGACGTTTGTAACACTTCTGCCGTCCTCTGGTGTCGATATTGGGTCCATTGGTCATGGCTTGTAAGTGTCCATTGCCTCTGTGTTCTAAATAAGTTGAGTTTCAATTTCATCCTAAAATAAATAGATTTTTAGTCTTATACTTTCTTTATTCTGACGTCAGTGCGTTGTAAAAAAACAAATTTGCACGCGACATATGTCAACAATGATGAAATGTATATAAGTGACAAATTTTCTCTTGCTTCTTCGACTTAATCTATACAAAAAGTTCTTTCCTACAACCCAGCCAATTCTGCACTGAGCTTTGGAAGCTGCTCGAGGCTTGCTTAGATAAAGAAACTTCACGTTTCCTGCAGCAACAATTACCGTCAACTGGGCTCCCACCGCTCTTCTGTTTGACGTGCGACAAGAGCACACCTTCACGCACCACCAACCAGGCCGTCATGTTATTAACCCGGTGCGATACTGGGCAGGCTTTGGCCATTCCAGCTGGCGCACCACCGATCTATGGTGATGACATGGATGCTGGAGGCAAGTCTTTAGCAATAAATCTTCTAAAGACGGTACGGATGCTTGATCCGCCTATGGGCAACCTTGTCGGTGTCGTTGCTGATGGGCAATACCAAAATGAGCCATTTGTACGTGCACTAAGAGATCAGCTTGAGATGTCTCCAAATGACAAGCAGCATCTACCTATCACCTGGGACCCAGCCCATTTTCTTAATTTGGCAGTGACCGATGTCAGAGATGGACCAGAAGGCCTCTTGCTGCAACGCTTCATTAAGCGTGCAAATCGGTTTGCTTCTTTGTTTGGGCGAGGCCGTGGGTATGCGGCGTTGCAAGCAACATCCGAGAAAGGTGCTCGTGCAATATCATCCTTTGCAACCCAACGATTTGCAAGCTCCGCCATGAAGCAGTGGCATTCCATTGCTTCCAGCTACGAGGTAATTGAGAAGTATATTATGCCAAGTTTACGATTTGAAAATTTAAAATGCTCACACATGTTGAAACTGCAAGCTACCTTTAACATTTCTTAACTATTGTTTATCTTATCTAGGAACTACACTCTGCATTTCGAACTGAAAATCCGAGCTGTTCAGACAATGAAGAACTGCAATACCAACTTTTCGGGTACGATTTCGTGTTCGATTTGCTGTGCCTGCGCGACCTCCTATCTCCCATATGTGCTTTAATGGAATTGGTCCAGGACATGCAGCAGCCACACTGGAAAATAACTCTACTTTGGCCTAAGGTCGCCACCTTTCTGAAGAATAGGTAAGCTATTGAAATTTTTGGATAATTACTTTTAATATGTTCAAGTGGAATTAATGTGATAAATTATTGTACAATTATTCCTAACCATTCTTTAGTGATGCATATAACATTCCTACAAAACTGCCAATTTTGTTCTTTTTTTAATACAGGTCTTCAGATTTTCGGGTTGAAGACTACCCTTCCCTGGCAGCGTGCCACCATTCTATCCGCCCAGGTGGCAGTTATTTGAACGTGCCGCTGCTCGATGGGTGGTTGGTTGAATCTCACAAAGCTGGAGGCCCAGTCAAATGGTGCACTAGAGAAGTTGAAGATATCCAGGTCAATTTTTGTCGTGTAGTGTTTTCTTGCTTGTTATCCCAATATCTAATATTTGTGGCTTGACGCATTTTTTACGCATCATGGGTCACTAGTTTTTATTTTAACCGCAGGACGAGCTTGTTAAGCTAGCCGCAGCTCTTCACAAGTCATTCGTGTCCCGCGTCTCGAAAGGATGTGGGTCGGAGGCGACTGATGCTGCATCCATGGATGCTGCTGCTGTCATACTGCTGCTGACGAAGCCTGATGTTGACATCGAGATCGAAATTCACACCAATTCAGCTTCCAGCCGGCGCCTTGTTCAGCAGGCGGAGAGTTACGAGCACCTAGAATTGCAAGCCCCTCTTTCACGAAAGTATTTATCTTCCTACGTGACTACTCTCCATGAGGCATTTAAATCTGGCTTAGGCAGAGACGCATGGCTATCACCACCGGTAACTGGTCCCATCACTTCTGTGTCAGAAACAGAAAGCTCAGCCTCATATTGCAAGTTTGAACTTCTTCTTCGGGTGTCAACGCCGAGTGGGGATACTATTGATACGCGGCTAAACGAGAAGGCAATTTATCAGTCGCTCTACAAGGATCCACGTCTCTACAAACGCATGGGCTACTCGGCTTGCCGGCTCCTCGACTTCGCCCTGCATCGTGGCGGCTCAGGTAGATTGTTCATTGCTTATCTAAATTTGGGTAAAATTATCTACTGTGTAAAGTATCACTAAATTAGTTTCCATGACTGCATTTGCATTTCATTCTCCAGTAACAGCGTAATCACGCTTATTACTCGCTTATAATATTAAGAATTAATTAAATTAGTTTTTTGCTAGAATTTCCATGTTACATAAACTATATCTATTTTACAGAAGCTGTGGTGGAGACATTTTATTCCACCATGCGTTCTCAGCAGCATCACGGGGGGCAGAATAACAGCACGCTACAGAGGCGTTCAAAGCTGCGATGGATGTTGCCTCCAGTTGGTAGCCAAGCTTGTGAGCGACTTTTGGATATGGCGGCACGGATTTACTACACGGGGGATTCTTCACGTGGTGTGAATCCTCACCGAGGCCCCTTCTTTAAGGATGCGAGGGCTAAAAATTATGATGTCAGCAAAGTTGTCAACCGCCGAGCACATTTACAGTCCAGATGTCCCTTCATTGGCTGCCCTACTGGAGAGGACAACGAGGAGAGTGACGAATAAAACGTGTTTCTTGTATTTTGTGAATCCTTTCAATTTGCTAACAACAGACCAAATATATTTTACTATTAATAGGTATTTCTTAGCTTTAAGTTACGGAAATGTTAATGTTTATTTTTTCTATTTGAATTTAGGTCTGTGATTCACTTAGCGACTGGAAGAAATTTGTTTCAACTTGCATGTTCATTGCACGGTCTTGACCTCAGAGGGATTGAGTACAGAATGTAAGGCTACGACCCTTACCACCGAGTTCAGTAAAGATCCTTGTACAGTAAATGCAGCATGCGGATGCGAACGATAACCATGTGTTCACTCGACCGTTAAGCGACGGAGTCGGAAGCAAGACGGAGACGTCTTATATTTTGTTATCATATTTCGCCTTGCGTAGTTCAGTAGTTGATATTATCTTTCATGACCAAGGATATATAAATTTTTAATAGGGAGATTTTATGTTTATTAATTTAAATGCGATGATCTTGATATGATTATAGCCAGGTTGCATTTTTTCTGTAGAGCCAGCTCTTAGATCGTTGTTGGTAAATACATACATCCTTTGCATTGTTAGAGACGCTCACCGCTCGCATCAGATCTGAAAGTAAAAAAGTTCAATAAATGCACGTTTGTAGGTCCATTTAATATCTTTGATCATATTTAATTGAGGGTGAAACCTGCTGTCAACCTGAGAATGGCTATGACTAATCTGGATTCTGGAGCAACTTTCACAAATTACCGTTAAATGAGCAAACGGTTGTCATTATTTGGGAACACGACCACCACAGCAGAAGGGTATTGTATGCATCTAGGATAATCAAAAATGACATAACATTCTATTTGCTAGTTTTACTCGTGTAAGAGAACAGTAAAAAATAGGATATTTGGCCTGATGCTTTCACTGTTTAGTGTTGAAGCCCTTCAGTAATGTCCATCCGCTGCAGCTCTCGCTTTGCCTTCGCGTCATTTACCAATTTGACCTGTCTTTTTCTAAATATATTTGTCTAGCGTTCATTAATACCTGATGGGCTGGCTGTACCTGTACGTGCAGTCCCCCAATGCATGTATACGTTCGGGTGCCATTGCGCTCGCGCGCATCCATTCTCAAACTATATTAGTAGCACGGCGCACCTCTGCGCACGGCGCCTTTTATTTGAGAGCATAGAACGGCGCACGGCGCGTATCGAGAGAATCAATATATCAATTCCCGCGCACCTGGCACATCTTCCTGACCATGGTGCACAGGGATCGTGACCCCATGTGGCGCACGATGCACAAAATGAACACAGCTTTTACTGTCCACATCATGTACCACATTTGTCCCACGGATTTTATAACACCAAATGTTTGTACTTACGTTCATAGAGCGACACACAACCTCTCGTCTTCCTGGCTCAATGGTGACTGAAGCAATCGTAGTTTGAACGAGATGCAGACGGGGCATAATGGCGATTCTCGGAGATGCGGTTAAAGTGTTAAAAAATCGCGGTTTGCTTCGCAAACATGTCATTTCATAAAATTTTCAACTTCCGCAATCCGCATTGCTTTACCTTTTCCGCCAAAAATATCTTGCAGAAAAAACATAAACATCGTAATGTAAACAAATAAATAAAACGTTTGTTGAAGATCGCGCATAGTTGCGGTCATGTCAAAGCGGTCAGACCATAGTGGCAAACCAGAGCTTTTTTAGAATCAGTTCATTTTTAATTTCTTCATTTACTCAAGATTTAAATCAATTTCTTAAGTATGATAATGCTGGTATCCAGGATACATTACTGGTCTACTTATAGGACTCAGAAATGAACTTGAGAGAGAATCTAAACAACTCTCTGCTTTGCCACTATGGGTCAGACTGTAAATTAACACATGCTGAACTTACAGTAGAGACAAATTTTATTGTTGCCGTTTGACTGTTTAAGGGTAAAATTAGAGATTTGGGGTAACACGTGCATAAACTTTGTAAATAAATTCGCATTCGCACCTTGTAAATGGCTTTTCATGGCCGAGATCTGAAATTCACGGCTCGGTGAAATAGAATCACGGCTCGTAGAAATGGAATCACGGCTGGCAAATCCATAAAACCACGGCTCGAAAAATTCAGTCGCGGCTCGCCAAGTAGATATATTCCATACTAGGCCTGAAGTATGGTTGTATGCCTAATTTTTCCTTGGTTTTATTTGACAATTGATGTTTTAACATCTCAAATGTGAAATTTAGTTTGCTAATTGTTTCATTTGTTTGTACTTGTGCTTTAGCCTATAGCGGATAGCCTAGGTTTTTGAACTGACGATGGTCTGAATTCCGATGGGGTCATGGGCCTGGCCGCCTGGGAATGGAGCTGGACTTGGACTGCATCACTGCAAGACATTTTCTCACATAAAAAATGATGAATTTTTTGGTGGTTGCCTGTTTTATTTGCTTTTAAACTCTTGATGAACTTTCAATTTAAGAAATCATGTAGTATTCTTAATTAAAAAATAGGAATTGGGAGTATGAGAATAAACTGTGGATTGGTTTAGAAGCAAAAATTCTTAGGTTTGATGAGAAATTGTTCAACATCAATTTAACAACTGTTCAGGTCACAGTTTTGTCGACAGGGAATACTTCTCCAAGATCAAGCTTGGAGCTGCTGTCAGACTGTCTGCTTGGTGACATGGTGATGCCATGATGGTGATTAGGAGAATGAGTTGACTTACTGCCAGTTAGTTACTACTAGAGTAACTGGACCAGTGTTGCCAACTTTTTTTCTCGGCGAGAATACCAGATTGCCTAGCTCAAAATACCAAAATTCTATTTTTTCACAGACTAATACCTTCGAATTTAATGAAATTATTCGTCAGAAATGTTGGTTAGAAAAATAAAAGTCGGTTTTTCTTCTTTTTACTGTGCATTTATCTGGCTTGACAAATAAATAGTCTGATTGAACATGTTTTATTTTTTCCCTCTGTTCGAACATTCTGACACCCCTCTTTTCCTATGTTTGATTACATTGACACTTCTTCCATTTTTTATCGCAGTGCGACACTTCTTCCCCTACACTCAAGATGAGCAAGCCACAGAAATTTTCGTACATACTTATATTGCATTTATCCAACATCTCGGTTGTGATCACCGAATCGACACTTCAGCGGACTCGGCTGCGGACTGGCCTGCGGACTCGAATCGAAACCTAACTTGCCGTTTCCGCCCGGTTGCCTCTGACGAGTTAGCAGAGGTGGGCAGTAGCGCGCTACATGTAGCGGCCGCTACTAGCGGCTGCTACATTTTCAGTAGCGGTAGCGGTAGCGGCTCTACATTTAAGGCAATGTAGTGGTAGCGGTAGCGCCCGCTACATATTTAGGTAGCGATACGAGGTTTTGCCGCTACAGCGCTACCGCTACATATATAGATAAAGCCTGTAGATTTTACTTAAGGGGACCGGCTACCCTCCAACAAAACTTTCTTGTTTACAGACGGATCCTTTTGAAACTTGGTACACTTATGTAAAACAGAAATCTATGACCTTTTTGTTCATGTAAATTTTAAAAAAATGAAAGAAAACGTGGAATTAATAGAAAACGGCAAATAAGGGGTACCTACTCTAAAAAAGTTTATAACTTTTGCAAATCACATGCTACAATGTCGAGGCACATATCATTCGATTTGTAACAACAATATCTAGCGACAGTAGAGCCCCGATTTTTTATTTATTTTCCTCATCGTTTTTTTCGCGTTCTTCCCATTTTTACATTTTATCCCCCCCACCTTCCTCCCCCTCCCATATATAAGTCAAACCATGCACAATGCACAAATTAAAAAAAGGCTTCTAGAGTCGCTAGGTATTGTTTTTACAAATCGAATGATATGTCTCTCATTACCGTAGCTTAAAAACTGTTGGAGGTATAAATTTTTTAAGATGGCGTTTTTAGATTTTTAAATTGTTCAGGGGAGCCAAATAAAGTAAAATTCATTGAAAACAGAAGAATATGCCCAAAAAGTCTTGATATTGTAGCCCAAGCTTTCCCATTGCCAATTGTTTGCATTCAAGGTACCAGCACGCGGCTTTAGACCTATTAATGTTCAATTTAACGTGAATAATAGGCTATAAATGGGACTTTTTATATAAATATATATATAAGCTACATTTAGAGCATGTAGCGGTAGCGGTAGCGCCGCTACATTTCCAAGTAGCGCTGCCCAGCTCTGCGAGTTAGGTTGTCGAACCGACCCTCCTCGAGTGCTAAGGCCAGTTCGGTTCGCAGGCGAGTTCGCTGAAGTGTCGATTCGGTCCTATTACTGCGGTAAGTTCAAACTTCAGAGGTTGAACTTAATGCATTTAATTAGCAGCAAGTCAGAAATTACCAGAAAAAATACCAGAGTTAGGCAAATATGTAGGAATCACCGATATTTGTTGTTCATTTTTCCTCAAATAGTTTGTAGCGACCATGTATTTACGTTTCCACAAGTTACCCCGCAACTCATTTTCTACGAACGTTGCTAGCCTAGTGAATTCTAGCAAAGTTACCCACCAACTATAACTCAACATTATTATCATGTTATTGCCTTAAGCATCATAAACAATTAGCAACTGCAGTTGATATTCCGTTAAATATGATTTAGCTACATATGCATATTATTAGCACTGACCTAAGATATTACAATATTGAGTAACTCCTGTAGTCATAATCATTTACAAATCTGTAATACAGCGCGTAACCTGGTCTCCTGGGGCCAGTTAATGAGGAAAATTCCTTCTGTGTTTCATTCCCAAATTCGAAACAGAATTGTAAGTCGCTAGCGCAGTCTGGTCTCTGAATATATTACACGTTAGCAGCACTTACATGACTATCATTACAGTGCGGGAGGAGGTGACGTCATCACTGCAGCTGAGCATTAGCAGTCAGACAACCATGCGAACTTCTTATATATTGACAGTCATTTCACTTCAACCTTGCCCGCCAACGTGTGGGGTAAGACCTTAAATAGCAGTTGTTATAGCATTGTTCAATTAATCGTGTAATTTAAACCATGTTATACAAGTATGCTAGCCTTATAAGAGTTCGTTTATTCAACAGGTGAAATATTTACCTTACTCACATATACACCGTTCACCACATCCGCCTAATAATTACTTGTTGGTTTCCCTGTTCGCACTTCCCTTACTCACCATTAGCTTATAGCGGTGCCGATATACCCACTATAAATATACCAGATTTAAAATATTCACACCAGACACCGTTTGAAAATACCTGATTTGTGAAATCTGGTATGTATATATACCAGTTGGCAACGCTGTACTGGACTACTACGTTCCTACGTAATTATTCGTAGTTTCGTACTATTTAAGGTCAAATCAATGCCAATTGAGTTTCATGTCACCAGCCAGTACAGCCTTCACCAGAAACAATCAATTTATAAAACTTGATAGGCTGAAATAAATTGTTTCTGTAAAAGTCGTGTGGTCGTGGTCGTGTGACAGGGTGGCCCAGTGGTTAAAGTTTACCAGGATTGGCGCAGGGAGGCGTGGGTTCAATCACAGCTCGGTGCGCCAGTTTCTGGTCAGAATCTGCAAGGAGGCCGGGCGGGTAAGCAATAAGCACAGCAGAACTGTAGCAGGGAGTTGCGAGTTCGAGACCGCAAAATGCTGTGAATGTTCTGCGGTGTTAAGAATCGGCGACAGGCCTACGGCCTACTAAACGCTGAAACCGCTATTATTATTATACGTTAGTCATGTTCAGTGTTTTTGAGACGAATCCGTGTTTTCGTTACTACAGAAAATTGACTCGTAATCCGTTTAAACATCATAGATATGTGAATGAAAAACAGTTAACGAGTAACACTCGCTGCTCGTTTAACTTTAACATAGGTACGAGAAGGATTTTGGTAAATTGCCTTGTCCATTTGTGGTTGCCAGTGCAGTGACATTATAAAATATTTTTGGTATTATTGCAGATTAACTACATCCAAAAAAAAAGGGTGTTTTTTTTTTGAATTATATGTTTTAAGATTTTAGGCATTTTTAGCGCGATTTTTGGGTCGGAAAAAAATCGGTTTTCCGATGCCGACCGCCAAAAATGGATTTCAGATTCGTAATCTACATCCCAAAAAACATATAATTCAAAAAAAAAACACCCTTTTTTTTGGATGTAGTTAATCTGCAATAATACCATATTTTTAATGAGTAATATAGATTGTAGAACGGACAAGTGAACAATGGATTATGCCATTATGGCTAGTGGCTACTAATTTGAATAATGGGATTGGGGTCCTACATGCAATGTCGAGGACACTATTAATCATTTCATCTTGCATTGTTCGCTCTACACAAATCAGAGGCGCGAGTTTCGCTCCAACTTGGAAAATCTTTCACTTCCTTGGAACCTTGTGTCAGCTCTTGGTGGAGGAGATATCCCTCAGAAAATACGCACAGCAGCAATTCGTCGGCTGGGACAATACCTGCTAGTAAGCTGCAACATGGTAAACACCCTATGAAGACGCCCAGTAACTAATCCTTTTATCTCTTCTTTCACACAACAACCACCGGCTGGTGAGAGTGAGCTAGAGATTAATCTGTGATTGACTGTTGGCCAGAGAAAGAAAGGCTCAGAGAAAAATCAAGTTGTGCTCAGACTGGGAGGTGTGATCTCATCATACCCGAAGTCTTAAAATCAATTTTAAAAAAATGGGATTGGGACCCATCACCCATGGGACACAATGGCCATAGGCTGCTAGGCATAGTGGCTAGGGAACTCTCTAAGTAGTAAGTAGAGAACTTTGGTCTTTTGAAAAAACTCTCTAAGTAGAGAGTTTTTTTAGAATCTACCTCAGAGGCTCAGTCCACTGACCACTGTCCTCAAGTTCAATTTTGAGTCCTAGGCTATAACGAATTATAACTTGTAAGTTGTAAGTAGTCTAAACTCAGCATGGTGGCATTCTAAATGCCTTTGAAATGACCATGCACCTATGTAATTGAGGAGTGCAGCAGCCAAAAATAGGAGCGTGCTCACTCCAATAGAAGTGGCCAGTGGGACTGTGGGAGTGTGGGACTGTGGGACTGAGTCCTGGTGGATCCTCTAGTGAGTAGCGCTGGGGCGCTCTGGCCGTCCTGGTGGATAGAAATGACCAACCTGTCCAACCATTTTTTAGAATTTGACCATGACTGTTATAGCTGTTAGTTGTAGGCTTGCAGGTTGCAGCACATGAGCTTAACAGTAGACATTGTCTGTAGTCTCACAAGTCTGTGGACTTGTAGACATACAAAGTGTCAGGTGCAGTCCCCTGCCTTTTGGCCAGACTGGAATAATGGGCAGTAGCCGCCCGTTAGGCTTTTGGTAGAACTGGATCTGGATGTTTCTCTTAACCAACTGAGCTAACTTCATTGTGTAAAACCTCTAATATTGGAGTCCTAACTGGATTTTTTGAGCTTTAAGTCCTTGGATTTTTGAACTATGAAATGTGCAATTCCCTTTTTCTCACCATAAAAAGCAATTTTTGATTGGCAATCTCATTTGCCACCCCTGCCCTGCTTAGTGGCAAACCAGAAATTTTGTTAAATCAGTTTATTATCAATTTCCTCATAGAAGAAAACCAAATTGATCTAATAATGATAATAAAAAGTTTAAATTGATTTTTTATGTACTGTAGGTTCATGTAGTTTATTGGGATTAGAAAACAAGTGACAAAGCCAGGGATAATAAATGGAAAATTATAGCATTGAGTCAATTTGGAATGCAAAAGTTTAGTGCAGGCAAGTATAATTCTTAGGAAGTAGTAATATGTGGTTTGGGAATTGGGATGCAGTACTTTAAATAGGTAAACTTGAACAAAATGTTTTGTTAGAGCATTATGAATGAGGAGCATGAGCAGATTGTGTGTGCCTAGAGATATTTAGAATATATGGAGTCCAACAGTAGGAAAGGGTATGGGCGTATGGCAAGAATGGAGTCTTCAGTGGTAAATGGGAAAAAATATATAAACTTTAACTTGCATTACATCTTTTTAACAAAAAATATTTTTAACCTTCTGAGAGCGATGTTCTTAGCATTTTGCAACATGATAGATATCCAAAACTGGCAAGTGCTAGGCCCTGACCTGAGGTTACTATGCACGCCAGTTAAAATTAGCTACATTAAGGTATAGAAAACTCTAGGTATTGTTAACATTGCAAGCAGCAATCCCGAGCCTACTATTATGCAAGAGACAGGGTTGGCGATTTTTTTTATTTTTTTAAAAAAATCAAAAATCAATGATTTTTTTTATTTTTTCATGATTTTTTTTATTTATTTGATTTTTTTGATTTTTTCAACTTTTTTGTCTTTTTGAAGTGTTCTTTTTTATGTTGCAATTAGCCCACTAACAATAACAGCATATGGATCATAATGGATGGCTAAAAAGGGCACTTATTGCCTTCAATAATAAGCTGCTAGCTACGTACAATGTATTGCACACTTGATGCACCAAAAACATTCAATTTATTGGAACCTAATACACACTAAAGGCAACAAGTTTATATACCAATTTGTCATTTATAGTACATTTATACTAAACCATGAATAACAATACCTCAATATAAATTAAAGACTGCCACTCAATATATTTAAATATATGAAAAAATCAAAAAAATCGAAAAAATCAAAAAAATCATGATTTTTTTTATAAAAAAATCAAGTGATTTAATCACTTGATTTAATCATTTTGATTTAATCACTGCCAACCCTGGCAAGAGATGTTTAAAATTATGACAAGTAGACAACTGAATTGTTATGAACAAATCAGAATAAGTTTGAGAAATTTGTATACAGAAAGTTGTAAATTGTGCAAAAAAGGTGCCAAAATAAGATTTTACAACAGGGAACCTTGAAGTGCATAGAATTTTGTGCCACTGAGTAACAAATTTGATTGAAAACTAAAATCAGGCAAGAAGAACAAGAAGATTGAAGATTGGTAAAAAAAAGTCTTAGTAAAAATTGTGCCAGCAAAGAAATTAGATTCTTTGAAGAAAATTATTCCTCTTGTAAGAACAACTGAGTTGTTAAAAATCACTTAAATTTAATACCGTACCTTTGAACTAAAAAACTTCAGTGCATACCCATCCCAGAAACTTCAGTTATATGTGATTCACTTCCACTGGATTGGATAATTGAGTATTTACATATTCAATATTCCATATTTATCATTAGGTCTGCATTAGCAATACAGGTTTTTAATGGCTCATTAAATTTTTTCATATGAATTTCACTACGGTAGACCTAGAATAATGAGAGTAGGTAATATATTTCAATTTACCAATTTACATGGAACGGGATTTGAGGCATTGCTGGTGCCAGTATAGTTGTGGCTTGGAAGTCAGATGATTCGTGGCTCGAATCTGAGGAACAATTTTAGCTTTAGATTGGATGGATTCTTTCTTTGTCTGTTATGATCAATGTTTGTTAGATTACTTTGGTCATAACCTGATGCCAGATAACTGTCTTTACTCAATGTCTCCCCAGCAAGCTCTCGGGTACTAATTTATCTCTTTATTTCAGAACAATCTTTACTTTCAGAATGACTGATGTCTTAGATATTGAAAACGCTGAAGAATTTGAAGTTGATGAAGATGGTGATCGTGAGTATTACATATTTGCATTGTGTAAATTTCCTTTCTTTTCTTCATATGCTAAAAAGTATAGATTTGATTTGCTGCTCTTCATTATAGATGATCACATGTCTCTTGTTTAAGTCTACATAGTCTCAATAAGGAATGTCTATTAGGAAGACTAAGTAAAGGTTTTAGTACTTCAATTACTAAATGGATGACCTTCTAATGTATAAACAATTTTGTTCACTGATGTTTGATGTCTACCCGTGAATACAATTGATACAATTTTTTATGTAAATTAGTAGTATAAGTTAAGCTTTGAGTTTTTCAAGATGAAATCTATTCATGCTATGTTTATTTTAGCACAATCACTTCCACTTTCGTACTAATTTCACAGACAAATTGCATCCCATTCTTGACTTCTATTGTTTCTTGAAATTTAGTCTATTTCCTTCTTAAATAAAATTCAACGGAGAGTTTCTATAACTTGACAAAGTAACCGTTTATCGTTTGCTTTATTATATGTATTTTTATCCAATAACATTATTACCTAATAATGAGTAAGATTTCAAGATATGCGGAGCCATATTCATTTCTGATGGATGTTTTTGCCATTTAGCTAGGATGATCATTTTTTTGTTTGGATTTGTTGGCAAATGCACCCTAAAAAGCGATTAAACAGCTATTTTGCAGGTGCCTTCCTTTTCTTGTGCCTGCGTTCATTACCAATTCTCTGTTGCACTTCAGATGGGCTTGTAAAACTGAAGGAGAGAGCGCGCACCCGCAAGGGTCGTGGCTTTGGAGCTGACGATCGACCGGAACGCAAGGAGAAGGGCCGTTATGAAGCTGTTGAGGATGCATCTGGAGATGAACCTGGACCTCAAAGATGTAATTCAATCTTTTTTGATGATGAGTTTTGGCCTGTTGATTAGCAAGCCTAGTAGAAGAATTTTGATTATATCATTGTTAACAATTTGGCCTGACCCATTCAACTTTTTGCTCTGTAGTCAAAGGAAAAGTTGAACGATACTTCATCTTCATATGGACATAACTTTTCATGCAAGGTCGTTATAATTCATACTGCAATAGATCGATGTAGCATTAACTTGACTCATGTTAACACCATGAGTAATGTTGATACGAACAAGAATGCTGTAAACTGATTATTTGTATCCAATTGTGTAATTTTCAATATCATCTTGTTCATCTGTTCATCATTGTGGGCCACAACTTGCCCACACACAAAATCAAGCAATCGCACGCAGTTACTTCGTACAACTTATTCATTTATTCGTCTTGACCATTCATTCTTGTGTTAAATTTTACCTTGAAATTTTCAGGCTTTTATCAATGTAGGGAAATATTGATTTTGTTCACTGATCAGAATTAATATCCTGCAGCCGTCGAAGGTTGGATTCTGTTCGTCACGGGAGTGCATGAAGAAGCGCAGGAAGAGGACATTCAGAACAAATTTGCTGACTTTGGAGAGATAAAAAATCTGCACCTTAACCTTGACAGACGAACAGGGTTCTTGAAAGTAAGCTATAAAAGGTTGAAATTTTATTAATATCATCGTGATGGCATATTGAATATTGACCAACAGTCTTGAAATCTAAAACTGGGTTGACTGCTTCGCTGAAAACTCTACCTCCCTGCTGAACATTTACTAAATGCTTAAGATAAATGGATGTTAATCCTCTGGTGCATTGAAATGGAGATCAAAGGAATTTGCATCGCCCACTCACTAGTATAATATAAACCTGCACTCGTTAATGTCAATAATATTCTGTGCACTGATCTAAATCTTTGCTGTATCGTTGTGCCCAGGGTTATGCTCTGGTGGAGTACGAAATGTTCAAGGAGGCGCAAGCTGCTCTTGACGCTCTCAACGGAGGAGACATTCTTGGCCAGACCATCTCCGTGGACTGGTGCTTTGGCAAGGGCCCCAGAAAGTGAGCTCATCAAATTTATAGTAGCTTATCAACACGTATCAATATCATTTTGATATTGCAAGATCGGCAGTTACTTGCAAAACATAATGTGTGGTAGCATAGCTTCATGGCCTAAAGTTTTCCTGCCATACTGTTCCTATTGCTCGTGAAATAATAGATGCCATGAAGGAACGTGATATTTTTGCCTTACCACATGAAACTTCAACTAGTGGCTGAATGAATAGCTCCCAGCTAGTAGAAGTCATATTAGTTCAATTAAATTATTTTTCTTTTCAGGACCAAAAGGGATCGCAAACGGCGCTGAACCCATGGCTTCGAAGAACAGTTCATATTTCCAATTCAATAAATTTCAGCTGTTAGGTTAATTAATAAAATTTTGATAAAGGTAAACTTTTATTACCCTGTTATATTACAGACCAAAAGTTCGATTAATAATTTTGTAGTGTTAATTCTCAAACAAGTTGCCGATTAATTGAAAAATGTGAGTTTATGAAACCCGCAACTCGAGCATTAAAGATACAGACTGGCGGCAAAGACGATGTCTCTCTTGAGAAGCTTAACTCCCTCGGCAAATTTGTTCTCGAGGTCGATACCAATGGCCTTAGCTGCCTGGATCATCTGACGCAGCAGTTCCTCCAAGCGACGCATTGCTCTTATGATACTTCCTGCACAAGGAGTCTTATTAAAGGCCAGAAAAGAAATGTGCATGACATAATTTATACAAAAACGCGCTACACTACCCGACACAATGAAAGGCACGTGAAGATGATTCTTATTGCGATGTGGTTTCATGCTAAATTTTGTGTTGACTAATTTTAAGTTAATAATATTCCTTTCTGTGAGCCACTTGTTTCTGTTGCAACAAGACATGGATAACATCGTTTAAATTGATGGCCAAAACGTTTACAAATAGTGAAGCATGCGCACATACCTTCAAAAATATCGGTTTTCTTGCAAATTTCTAAGAAAGACGACCCGTTGCACCAGTCATAAACAACGTCCATGAGGAAAGGTTTGAATTTTTCAACGTATTCTTCTTCAACAATGTCGAGCTTGCATTCTTGCACAACTTTGGCAATGCGACGTGCCATTTCCTGCATCTGGCGCAGAGGTCCCGAGAGCTCGTCGCCGAGTTTAGGCATTTCGCTGCTCTTCTCGTCGCACACGAAGGTGCTCAGCAGGGAACAAGTCTGAGCAGCTGCAATGGTGACATGAATTAGCTGTAATAATCTCTCGAGCACCTCCAGCAAATGGGGAAATGGCTAATTCTCGTCAAGAATATTACACGCATCTAGAATAACGAAGCTTACTGAGATGACCATTGATTGAAATTCGTTCATGTTCAATGCTTGAAATAATTCCATAAAATATTTATGAGAAATTACAAGTATGTGGTACTTTTAGCAGGGGCGTCTCTAAATCTAGAACTTAGAAGTAACTGGACAAATCATCAAGTAACTGGACAGGGCTTTGAAAATAAGTTACGTACCAGTGAGGTCATTGAAAAGGCCGTTGAAGAGCATTTCAGTGATGAGCAGCTCGTCGGCAGCAGAAAGTTCACAAGCGACTCGTCCCTTCTTCTCGATGACGTCCTGGGCGGTGGCGTAGCCGAGGCGGCGCAGGACGCGCTTACGGCACTTGAGCTCCTCCAGCTGCAGGACGCTCTTGGCCGCGCGTAGTTCAGCCTCCGCCACTTTCAGATTTGCTTGCGCCTGATCATATAGTTAGTCATAGTATCATTATTATTATTACTAATAATAATGGTTAGTAGAAGTATCATACATTGTTATTGGAAGAAGCTTAATATTTCGTAATAGATAAATTTGTTCGCAAATTTCAAATATATTGTTATATAACATTCTCGGTTTCTACGCGATGAACTAGAAAACCATGAGCAACTTCAAACTTTTGAATCTCATAGTCTCTAAGCCCCCTGGTATGTCCTCTCCCTTACAGCACAGATAGCTCAACTAAATTCGTGACATTTGGGATGCAGTTGAGTATATTAAATAAAGTAAATATTATGTACCGCGGAGGGTATATTTGGTCGTCCAAGGCTCTATAATGCAGTACGTACCTGCATTTTCTGCTCAAACAGCGCCAAAAGTTTATCTTTGCGAGGGTCAACATTGAGGGCGTGTTCGGCCAGCCGCTTCTGCAATTTCTTGAGTTTACTGACGATGGTCATGAACGTTTCGTCTTTGATCTTCATGTTGGTGACTGGGTCGAGTAAGAATTGATCCTCCGGCACTCGTTTGATTGCTTCCTGCTCAAGAAAACATACAAATGCTTGAAAAAAAAAACACAATATTCTAGTCAATTTCAGAACATGGACGAGTACATTATAAATTTGAATAATTTACACTCTAGCAAGAAGCCTCACGTACAATCAAGTATAAGGCGATTCGAGCCAAATGGCAACATACCTTAGAACTTCATTGATATATATTATTTATTGTTTGCATTTGCATGTGCATTTCCAGGCGTATATATTACACTTTGAGGGCTTATCACTAAAATGGAATTTATGACATTAGACCAGAATTTTTCACCAATGTTCAACACCGCGTGGTAACATGAACAAAATTACATAATATGTTCAACATGCCAAGCAGTGCCAGGCCGCCTTCACGAACCTGAGCCATCTTCATGACGACAGTGCGGTGGTCAGGGGAGCTGAGGTCGGCAGGCA
Organism: Hyalella azteca; assembly: GCF_000764305.2. Lineage (NCBI taxonomy): Eukaryota > Metazoa > Arthropoda > Malacostraca > Amphipoda > Hyalellidae > Hyalella > Hyalella azteca. The sequence goes on from NW_025933700.1 coordinate 80,608, forward strand.
GCTTAAGCCTGACGGCGCTGAGCTCCTGCACGAGGCGCAGCAACACGGGCACCACAACAGCAACGCTGCGCTCTCCTGCCAATGCCGGGGCCAGCAGAGACGTTATCTGCACATCAACATTTTTTATGAAAATCTGAGCTTGCGCTATGAAAGTTTATAGGCATATAATTATGAGGTCGCGATTAACTGTGATGCAACTCTGCAGAGCTTGATAACTAGTAGCAATCTCTGAGGAATTAAACTAGATATATTTTAATTATATTTATTGCATAATAGCAACCAGGAGATTTTTGATCCACCTTTAAAATTAGAATAAACAACGAAACAAACTAAAAATAAGTGAAGAAGTTGGAATCGATAAAAAAAAGCACTCGAGGTAACAGCAAGAACATTTACCTTTTTATCGGCCGTTACTTTAGATACGGTCATAATAACGTCAACGGTGATAGTTGGGGCAGCAGTTGGGTCTTTCTTGTTGTCCTTCTTGTCGTACTTCAGAACAACAGCCCAGCCAAAATCGTCAGCCCCGTTCTTGATCTGACCGCGAAAACAAATATATTAGTACCGGTACTTAAGTACTATAACAAAATTATCATCGACAGGAGAAAATGTACTGTACTGTGAACCTAGCACGAAGAATTAGACGCCTTGAATTTATAAATTGAATTAATTGAAGTTGAGATTAGGATTTAGGCAGGAATAGGCAAGTCAAAGACACGTCATTGGTCTGCAGCAATAAAAATACACTCGACTCACGACTCAAACAGAAGCGGAATACTTGTTGAATTTCTGATCAAGGCAGATATTAATGATTGTATGGCGATTCCTTATCACAAAATGTATTTTTAGCCAAAAAATTATAAAAATTCTATCTTTAATTACAAGTGACGGTTAAATTTACTCATCCTTCGTTGATTACTATGTTGCATGATCGAATTACGTAAGCAAATGTCATGAAATTTGTGGAGTTAATTTCTGATGAATATTATCCTCATTTGCCTCCTATTGGACGAATAAAAATAATCAGGCGTGCTGGGTAAGGCCCATTTAGCTTTGCACCCGAAACACGTCCAATTTAGGATGGAATAGTGAGATTAATGTAATGTAACCTTTAACACACCAATTCACAATAATAAAGCTAAAACATAATCAATAACTAACTTTGCATATCAAAATTTTTAAAAAGTTATGACGCTTATCTCATTAATAATCTAAATGCTATTTCCAATATAACCTTATTTATACTGGCACAATACATTCATTTCGTCCCTACAAGATTATATAAAATAGGTAAACAAATCCTAAGAAATACGTTTTCTTATGATTTGAATGTCTCGTTTAATCAAATTCAGAACCTGGCTTCAAGAGCTACTAACTGTATAGGAAGTTAATGAACTAAATACTGACTTTGACAAGCCTGCCTGGTTGCAGGAAGGGCAGGATATGAGCAGGTCTGGTGATGAAGGTGTGGCGCTCCAACAGCAGGTTATCAATATTTTGCTTCATTTTATAGTAACCTTCGACAAGCTCGTGGTCTGGCACCTCAATGTCCTCGTTGGCTTTCTCCGCTTTCTCGACCTCTGACCAAATCAAATGCAATGAAATGAGAGCCAAAACATAACAAACATAATTCCTTTAACATATATTCGTAACATTCGTATTCGTAACAATAACATTTGTATTTGAACGTATTAATCATATAGCAACTTGCGCAACGAGGAGCAAGGTAACTTGATCAAAATTTGGAAATAAATAAGATGATAGTACACTGATAATTCGATACTGTTAAGGTGAAAGTTACCTATTCACAACCTTCAAATTGTGTACATATCAAAGCAGCATTACGGAGCATAATGATGATGGGTCCTTGTTCCACATTATGGAATCTAGAGTGTATGGAAATTACAAATGTCCATAATTAGCCAAAATTCTCCCGCCGTTTCTAAAGCTCCATAGACATGTTGCACAAAGCCAAGGTTGTAGGCGTTTCGAAGTGGTGCAATGGAGATGCACTTGAAAAAGCTACACTCACTTTCACATATCGATGGAATATTCAGGAAGTTTTGGAACTGGAAGAAAGATCGTTCCAAGATGTACTCAGGGTTGATTTGCTCCACTCTCAGCAAGTTCAAAACCATGTTGTAGGTGAGGTGGAAGGCCGAGTTCATGGGATCAGCTTTACCCTGAAATAGTATCAAGACGATAAGAAACCGAATATCAGCAAGATTTCTAAATTTTTTCATAAAAAAATGAAACATATAATTGATCTACAATTGTTGCTCAAATTCAAGCTGCTAAAGTATGTGAGTGCTCCGCACAATGATAAGCGTATGAATGAAATGCGTAACTGTCGGAAAGTTAACGTGCAATTAAAGTTATTTAGGCATATTACGGAATCACAGCATTGCCGCACCTGTACGAGATTCTTCGCGATAGCAGAGTCGAGTTTCTCATCAACCATCATGATGACGATGCCCTTGTCATCCTTGCCACGTCGTCCAGCTCGTCCTGACATCTGGATGTACTCGCCTGACGTCAGCTGGTAGGGACAAGTTAAGAATTAATGTCTTTATCTTCCATAATTTCGAAAGTTCTACCATTTAATGAAATGAGATGTAAATAAAATACTTAAAAAAAACACGTTTTTTAAAAAACCACGTTTTTCTTGTGGACTAGAAAATAGAAAATAAATTATGGCTCGCCCCAAAAACGTGGGTCGGGCTGTACGTTCACCATCAAATTTCCAAAATTCGTGTGTTGTGTGCTTTTCGCTNAGATAGCTTATAATATTTAGCAGGCGAGACTCACCCAAACTACAGAAGATAGCTTATAATATTTAGCAGGCGAGACTCACCCAAACTACAGAAGATAGCTCATTAATAAATAAATATTAAGCGACTCACCCATCTGAAGTCTTGGCCATCAAACTTCCTGGTGCTGGTGAATAGCACCGTCCTGGCCGGCATGTTGAGGCCCATGGCGAACGTCTCGGTCGCGAACAGCGCCTTGATCAGACCTTCACCGAAGAGGATCTCCACCGTCTCCTTGATGATGGGCAGGAGGCCTGTTGAAATGGCGTAACTAGAGTTATACGAAACATTTATAGCAATAAATGAGAAAGAAGATTTTAAAAATTTTTATTCCACCATCAATTCATGTAAGGTAGGAAAGGAGGCCTGTTGAAGTAATTAAAAATATATGGATCTGCTAAAAAGGTACTAAACTATATACCAGAACATGATTTGTTTTGTAAGCAAATAGTGATTTGAAAGTAATACTGTAATACTTCATAAGGATAATTTTCCAATTTCGAGTTAATAACAAACTGTAAAGTAAACCATCAAGTTAATTGGTCAAGAGTATTGCCCGACTAAGAACTCCACCTAATTTAAACAATCACCGATGTGTGACCTAAAACATGGACTGCATTGTTTCATATAGTCATCGGTGCTACCAAAGATGTATCACACACGTCAAATCCTGAAATTTTCAGAGATCAGTCTCAACCATTCTAGAGTTTAGTGCACTGAACAAGTCTTTAAAAAGAAGTGCACCTAGAGAAAATTACACACTTTTACTGACAAGAGCTACGTGTACCAAATTCTCACATTTTACAATGGAAAAAATCTTGAAATTTTTATCTCACCGCCGTGATGGATTCCAATGCCACGCCTGAGCAAGGGCAGGACGGACACGACCTGCGGCAGCTGCTTGTCCTCGTCAGACAACACCGCTGTGGCGTTGGTGAACACCTCGTCTACAAGCTGCTTCTCTTGAGGCAAGTTGAAGTCCAGCTTGGATATCTTAAACAAATAATGGTTAGTTTGTTACATTATAAAATGGATTTTGAATCGTGATTCATGATTCTACAGATAACGTGGTTAATAAGAGCATAAAATCTGTACAACAAATAACTCCCTGAGGAATATTAAAAAGTGGAACTATAGGTATTTAGTATCTCTATGCACACTTTGGTTGGGTATATACGAATAGAAAGTACTATTTAAATATTAAATCATGGATGCAATGGAATTTAATGACGATGAGATTTCAACAAAATAGGATTACCTGCAGAGCAAATGCTTCACACTCTTTCTTAGAGAAGCTGAAAATTATTACAGGAGCCATGTTCCTCTCCATGACCGTCTTGACGAGCTTCAGACATTCACTGTTGCCACTCGTGGGCTTCTTCTTCTGCATGGAACTGCTGCTGCCTCCTCCACTCACGCTGCCGAACGCTTGGTTTTGCTGCTCAATACATTTGAAAGTTATTAAAGTTAATTTTCGAAATATTAATCTTCAAAAGTTCTCATAATATATTACAACTCTACAATATGGACAACATGAGCTTCAAAAGTACAATCAGAGGCAGTAATTCGAACGAGCAATGACAAAGGTATATGACAAAGCAATGACAAAGGTGAAAGGTATATCCAACTAACTTAGGCAGTAGTAATGTATGTTTTTGTTTTTGTCTTGCCAGCCTAAAAAGTTAAAAACGCTAAAATGATAAAATTTTAGTTACACTAGAAAGTGTCAGGCTGAAAAATTTAATCAAAATCACTGAAGAAGATAATAATGGCAAGTTTTTTGTGTATAACAAAAAATGAACAATTACAAGCACAAAGAAGCAATAAGGAATAAGAGACTAAAGCTACCTTTTGGCATTGAAAAAAAGAAGTGGTAATTGATTAAAAAAATTAATGAACATATAAACATTTTGCATAATTCCAAATATTTAATTCAATTTTAACTTTTTTTCATCACTTCTTTGATAAAAAGAGTATGCAGCAGGAATTATGCCTCAATTTCTTAATACTAAATTTGTAAACAAAATATGGAAAGAAGTGTTACCTGTTCTGGGGCGGACTGCAAGATAGACATGGCGGTGTTGAAATTGTCTTCTCTGAAGACACCTTTCTCGTCAACAACGAGATACATTCCCTCACCCCCAGCAGGGTAAATGTAGTGTTGCAGTGGTGTTGGTCGGTAGTCTGTATACACCACGTGACATGGCTGATGGTGCAAGTATACTATCCACTGCGCAAACTGTAAGCAAACAGAAATATATTATACATCATATGAGAGTATCTCTATGTTTTATAAGTGTATAATTTTTTAGGCATTTTAATTGTAAACATGACTCATGTAGAGTACATTCATCTAGTATTCCAATAAAATCGTTTGAATTTAACAGAAATAGTGTCAGCATTTTTGGCAACCTATTTGTCATTGATAACATAACCCTGCACCTCACCTGGCTGGCATTTGGAATGGTTGCAGACAAGAAAACAAAGTGAACGGTGGGACTTAGAAGAATGATGGTTTCCTCCCAAACATATCCTCGTTCCTTGTCTCTCATGTAATGAATTTCATCAAATATAACCCAGCCAACTTCTCTGGTGACTTCCGAGCCTCTGTAGAGCATGGAACGCAAAATTTCAGTGGTCATGATGAGACATGAGGCATTAGGGTTGATGGTCACGTCCCCTGTCATGAGCCCCACGTCAGTAAACTCTTCACTGAAGTCCCTGAATTTCTGATTGCTCAGAGCCTTGATGGGAGTTGTGTAAATAACTCTTTGTTTGTTTGCCAGGCACATAGCAATCGAGTATTCCGCCACAACAGTTTTGCCTGCAGAAGTGTGAGCTGATACAAGCACTGACTGGTTGTTGTCAATGCACAAGATGGCCTCTTTCTGGAAGGGATCCAACACAAATGGGTAGGTTTTGGCTGGTTCATGTTTGGGGGCCTCGAGAGGCGTGTAGTTCTCATGGGGAGGAATGGCAACTTCGTGTGTGCAGGCATCAACTGTCTCAATGGTGTGAACTTTGATCTGTGGCAGCTCCTCTGTTAACCTGAAATATAAACAAGGTGCTATAATTATTAAAAAAATTGTGTAGAAAATTGAAAACCCTATTTATATCTCTTGAATCATTTCCATTTAATAATAATTTTCAATAAATTTGTGTAGGTTTGTCCAAACAAGATGGTTCAGCAACGTTATTCAAATAATTTAAGTATACATACATACTAGTCAAATTGTAATTTAATTCAAATGTCTAACTAGTAACATCCAGTGAGAACAAAACATTAAATAATTTTGAACTTTACATAGACTAACAAACATAGACTAACAACTATTTGGAATCTGGTTATGAAATTCATTCAATAAATTAGTAACTTTGGATTGAAATATATTGCTAGGTGTCTAATTGGTGTCACCTTATTAAGGTGTCTTACCTTAATTCTGCATTCCTCAGGGTCTTCTTCACTTTCTTTCTCGGTACAACAGAATCTTTCTGATTGACATCACTTGAAGTTCTCTTCAAGAGCTCTTTCAACTCAGCAGCAGCTCTAGGAGATATTACATAATTAGTTTGCAATTGACACATTTTACAGAAATATAGGAAACTTATTTTAGAATAGTGTTAAACAAAGTTAATGAAAGGATAATAATGATATGTATTAAAATAATTACAACTTTTTAGGGAGGCATAAAAATGAATTCAAATAATTGTCACTACTAACTGTTGAGTGGAAAATTCTAAATGACAAAATTATAGCACAAACTACAAAAAATGATAATATAGAGACAAACCTTATTTCAATTGAATTTGGCAGAATACATTCCCTCTCAAACAGACCAGAAGACTACATTGATTTATTTCTAATGAATCAAATATGTCGGACTTAAAATAATGGTTGAAAATGATCATTTCATGGGAAATTTTGGAAAATTATGGACACAAATATGCAGTTTTTCTTAATTTTTACAAAATAAATTATGCAAGGATACATTAAAAAAAATTCTCTCTACTATAATCTTGTTAGAAAAAATTGTTAATAATTTGGGATTATCAGGTTCACTTGTGCACTTTTGTTAGCAATCAAATAGGAAATTATTCATCTAGTGCAAGTCTTATGGCATCAAAAATGACAGCAAAGCCCTGGTAGTGGCTTGGAAGTATATATAATCTATGCCTGAAGCAAGGGCCATAGAAATTTGTGCAATTGTCTGCACATAAGAGCATGTCTGTCTCATTCATGGGTGACTTCTGCCCAATTTCCCAATTTGGCCAGGAAGGCTGCAGCTAGGATGTACATCACTTTACCACTGTGTAAAGCTTGGCAATTGTGATAGCAAGATCACATTTTTTGGCTCTGAAATGACAATATTATTATTGAAGATTTGTAGCTAAAACTACCTATACCTTCATGATTTTTTTAGCCAAAAATAAGGTAATAAGGTTTCCAAAGAGAAATATTTCAACATGATCTTCTGAAAACATATATTTTGATACTGATTGGTCATTAATGCTTGGTGTTCTTCACAATGGATGACATATAAACATGTGGACTTCAAAAATGCACAGTTTTTCTGAATGAATACATGATGGAAAAGCAGGCTTTTTAAACTATTCCTTCATTAGTATTCTGGAAACCAGCAAAACATACAATTAACATACATAGATATTGAATAGAATTTAAACTGGATTGTTGAAATTATAGATGAAATTTTTAAATAACTCATCCACAAGGATTGATTGAAATTGTCTGTAGGCATTGGCCAATTGGCAAATTTCTTTCATTAAAACTAAGATAAATGGCATAGTTTTGCCTGTGGTTTGCAAAAACCAATCAGAAAAAATTATAATTTTAACCTACAATTTTCATATAATTATGCTTGATCTTCCTAACTTCCTTTGAGCCCTGACATAGGTAGTCATTGCTGCTTTAAACACTACTAATTATTGGTAATTGTAGCTTTAGAAAGAAGTCTAGGCACATTTGGATGGATGGCTTTTGCCTCTACTTTGGGCTTTTCTTTACCCTTACCACATTAGTCCCACATTAGCTGCCAATTAGCAGCTGCTGCACTGATCTTGTCTCTGTTCTTTCAGTATCACGCTGTAGTGTAGGTAAACCGTTTAATACTAGTCAGAAATAAATTCTTGGTGGCATTGTAAATATCTTTTAAATGACCAAATACCTCTGAAATTGAGGAGCAAAGTATAGCCATAAATAGGAACGCGCCTGCTGCAATAGGAGCTGGTTGGCCAAATGCTCCAATACAAGCGGACCACCAGCAGCCATAACTGTCATTTCCTCAAGAAATAAGGAGGGCCTCCTTAACAAATACCATTCTTGGAATTGGAGGGTTTTCCATTTGGACCAGGCATGGAATATATTTAATTGGCAAGCCACAACTGAATTTTTCAAGCCATGGTTTTATGGATTTGCCAGCTATGATTCCATTTTTTTGAGCTGTGAATTCCATATATCGGCTATGAAAAGCCATTTACAAGACCCGAATTTATTTAAACAGTGGTTCCCAAACTTCTTCAGGCTGGGGCCCCCTTGGCTCCCCAGTGAATCTCTAGCACCCCCCCCCCCTGCTGCCAGACACATAAAAACAAATGCCTCTTCCTTGATATTTAGTATGCTGCAATTTTGAAAGAGAAAGGTTAAACACAGATCTTTCCAGAGGCCCCCAAAGATCTCTCCACTGCCCCCAGGGGGCAATATTGCCCACTTTGGGAACCACTGATTTACAAAGTCTGTGCATGCGTTACACCAAATCTCTAATTTTACCCTAAAAGTCAAACAGCAACAATAATGTTCGTCTTTACTGTAAGCTGAACACGTGTTAATGCAGTCTGACGTGACTGCAACTATGAGCCATCTTCAACAAGTCGTTTAGGTTGACTTGTTTACATTATGATGATTACGTTCTGCAGGATATTTTTTGGCGGGAATGTTAAAGTAATGCGGATTGAGATAGTGGAAAATTTTATGAAATGACATGTTTGCAAAGTGCAAACTGCGATTTTTGCAATCAAACAAAAATTTATGACATCTGAGACGCAAGATTTCATTGGATAAACACACCATATTCCGACACTGGGTAATTCTGACACCCCTTAACTTCTTCCTTTATATTAAGATTGGTCTTAGTTCCACGCATGCATAGATGGTTGAAATAGTGACGTCATACTATTGTGCGTAAGATTTCCGCAAAATACTAGGTCTAGGCGGAAAATCTCAAGATCCGCAGAGCAAAAGTCCAAGACAGCTAGTGAGAACATCGAAACATGTGTGAAAGTTGATAGTTGACCTTGCTTTACTAAATAGTGATAAACTGTTTGTGTAGAAAGAATATTATGGTTTGAAACTTTTAAATAAGTCTGTGCATGTATTTGGAATCCTTCAAGTATACTTTGTATTTGCTGATTTTAAGTGGTAAATAAATTAATAAATGATTGATTCAAGAGATGCTCTTAGACACACAAAAACTAATTCCAAAACAGGGTGTCGGAATTACGCCACAAAGGGTGTCGTATTCCAACACAGGGTGTCAAAATTCCGACACAGTGTGTCGGAATTACAAATTACGATTCTGAAGCACTGTCATAATTAGTCTCACAATATGCCGCATTTAGTCACACACAGTGTCGGAATTCAGCGATTTTGTACATTTGAATTCTAAAGGCTTTTAAATAAATATAGCAACAGTTTGTGCCATTTCATCATTGCTGGCAAATAGTGTGGTGTTTTGGGAGTGATGTAAACCAATCAGAACTTGAGTTGCGCATATGGTGATCTATTTATAGCCATTTATTTCTTGCTATGGAATATGGTGTGTTTACCCTACCTACTGAAATTATACAATATTAGAGCTGCAATATTTCAGAAAAAAATAGGACTTTTCCCACCCTGATTTGGACCCCATCTTTTCTCAGGTGAGTAGGCTACCTAGTGCTTGATGGCTCAGCAGGATTGGAATTTTCCTACTCGTTTCTGAAATCTTGCAAGTTGCAGCTCCAATGTAACAAATTTTCAACACATTTGTAATCTCGTGGCCCAATCGTGCACTTTTGTTAACAATTAGTTAGGAGGTAGGGTAAACGCGGTATATTCCGTCACATTAAGGACGCATCGAGAAATGAAAAACTATAAAAAAAAAACGTATGCGTTACTCAAGTTCTGTTTGCTTTAGGTGACTCTCAAAACACCGTAGTATGCGTCGGCAACGATGAAACATCACAAAATGTTGCCATATTTATGTAAAAGCCTTTAGAATGCAAACCTACCAAATCCCTATATTCCGTCACTGTGTGTGGCAATATTCGGCATGTGGTGAGGCGTATTCCGTCCGCGCTTCAAATTCTACTGATACGTAATGCCGTCATCCACGTGTTCGAATTCCGTTTGCTGTGTGAGCTGTATTGGAATACAACACGGCTTTGAATTAGAACACTAATGAATATTGAACACTACTTAATTACGCTTTTAATTAACAACTATTAAGCTTTTAATTAGGCAAATTTTAATTTTTGTAGTTACATAGCTTGGAACGATTTGTGCGTGTCCAATTCAAGTTGTGACGGAATTAGTTTTCATGTGTCTAAATCCATTTCTCAACTTAATCATCTATTAATTTATTTACCACTTGAAATCAGCAAATACAAGTATACTTAAAGGATTCCTAATATATTCACAGACGTATTTAAAAGTCTCAAACCATAATATTCTTCCTATACATAATACAAACAGTTATTCACTATTTGGTAGAGCAAGGTCAACTGTCAAATTTGACACATTTTATGATGATCTCACTGGGTAGCGTGCATTCTCTCTTTGGATCTCAATATTTTCCCGCTAGATGGCCAAGACCTAGTGTTTTGGCATTAGTTCGACCGTCGACGCGCAAATGTATGACATCACCATTTCAACCATCAACGAACGCATGGAACTAAAACAAAGCTTAATATAAAAGAAAAACTAGAGAGGTGACAGAATTACCCACGATGACAGAATATACCGCGTTTACCCTAATTCATCTGGCTAAAATCTTGCGGTTCCTGAAATGGCAGGAAAGCTCTAGCCTCTACCCTCTAGTAATCTAGTTGCAGCCTTAATGGTCTTATCACTCTTATGGTTTTATGGTAGAAGTTTTTCATGCTTGAATGGCTCAAGTGGCCCAGGAGTGCTCTGGCCATCCTAGTACCTAGACCTAAATGACCAAATACGAACCACTTTCTACAATTTGACCATGGAATCAGAACTTCAGAAGTACAATTTGAAGGCAGCTCAAATTTGCTCAATTACCATTTTGCCACAGAATAACTAATAAGCATTCTCTATTGTGATAGCCTACTACTAGAAATATTGTGGATCAGTTTTATTTAAAAAATTTATAGTTTCTTTCAAAGGATGGCGACATAAGTGCTATGGCAAAGTTCGTGGCATTGAGTTTGAGTGTTTGACGGGAAGGGAACAGGAACAGAGGCTTTCTGTTAGTGTTCTGTAACTTAAACTTACTTGATAATATCGGCCTCTTCAGTAACGTCAGCTTCAGGCAGTGCTTGATCATTAGTTTCCAAAATATCAAAAATGTCTTCATCCCCAAAACACGCCATGGTATCTATTTAGTCCACCAAATTACAATCTAATCACAAACGAAGTCGATAATAGGTAAAGCGATAACCTGGAGCAAGCTTACGACTGATGGAGTTTGTTTACGAACTCGATTGCGAATTAGACCACACGGCGGACTATTGTTCTGATATTCCAAAAAAAAAGAAAATATAAATCTTCGATGCTCATGATTCGAATATTCTGATTCAAAAATCTTATTAACTGGCGAAATAATCAAGCGTATTGGCATAGGTGGAATTTGAATAACTTCAACAGGTGTGAACGTTCTAAATTGCGGACCTCAACACCGAATAAAATAAGCTTATCGCGAATAAAAAAAGTTGATTTCTGTCGGAAAATACGTATTGGAACTTCTCCACTAGAATAAATCAACTTAGACACGCCTTCCCGTTTAAATAATCCTTGAATGCGTAGAACTAGAATTAGCAACGGTAAAAAAAATAGCTTCATCCACCTCACTCCCACAGAAAAAACTTGAAAATGGCACATAGGAAGAATTAGTTGACAATAAATTAATCGTATAATTGACACCTTATACAAAGTTTCTTTAAGAATAGTCGATTGCAGATATATTTATTGTTTCATTTTTTCTTTGCTTTCCCTTTTTTGACCGAAGAAACGTCTTTTAGTGCTGCATGTCCGGTCGCTTTGATATGCTGGAAGAGTTTATTCTTCGATGTGAAAGTGCTGGAACAAATCATACAGGTTGACACCACCTGCAATATAAAAAAATAAGCATAAATCTGACTAGACTTTTTCTCTAGAACAAAAATCTTAATTCTCTTAAATCATATTTATATTTTACAAGCAGTTCTCAATTTCTCATATCTAAAATTTCTAAGGAAGTCTTCGTTTAATTCATGCTTAATCAGGGAGGCACACTTCTAAACAGATGAAAGAATTTGAAGTAAATCAAGTTTGTGAATCTGAAATAAGCTTCCACTCATACGAAAATTAGGGCTACCTGGTTCGTGATGAACATTCCGGGTCATTGGTCTCAAATATCATTCAACACAAGTACAAATAATTACTCGCAATAGCAAATAATTCAAGATTACGAGAGGTGAAGAGTGATGAGAAAAAACACCTAAGTTCAAACAGTTGATCAGAATACTTCATAACGTTGTAAACACTCACCGATTCACTGTCACCGTCTGTGTGGTTTTTAAGAGAGGCTAGTTTCTTAACTGGGGGCGCAGAATTTGCTTTGGCTTTCATGGGTTTTTGCTTAGAAACTGCTTCAGTGTCTCCCAGTTTTGGATCTTGGGAGAACTCAGCTTGCTGGCTTAGTTCTTCTGTTCTCCCAGGCTGCTTGTCACCATCGTCTAAACTTAATTCACTGATTTCGTCTCCCAAACTTTCCGACGTTCTAGGTTGCAAGCTGTCCTCGTATTGACATTGCATCTTTTTTCTCTTTTGCATTTTCTTTTCTAATTTCTTTTGTTTGCGTTCCTTTTTAGAGATGCTGGTCTTCGGTCTGTAGTCGTCCGACTCGGAGTCAGACTGAACTTTCATCTCCTGTACAGGCACTTCTTCTTCATTATTTGAACCTTAGGAGAGAATAATACTAATTAGTTACATTTTATTACAGAATATTTTGGTCTGATCTATTTGATTTACAAAAGGAATTGCACAATCAGAAACTGATGAATAAGATTATCTTATTCATAAGTTAGATTATTGATACATGGAATAATTTTAAGTGAGAATTTTTTGAAGATATCTCATCGGCACGAGGGCAAGGAGCGAAGAACAGCAGCAACACACATCACTAGCTCATTTCTCAGTTTATTACCAAGTAACCAAGCAATGAGAATGATGCTGATTATCATCGAAATTTCAGATACTTTTACAAAATAAAACCACCATAAAATTTTTCACAAGAAATGAATCATCTCAAAAAATAAAGTATGTTGGTAATTGCAGCCGTTAAATACAACCTTTGATACGCCATCTACCTTGAATAAGGGAACACTATCAAAATAGTGTAGAGTTTATAACCAAGTCAGCCAATAACTGACAGTTCTCCAAGCTAAACCCACTAATTACAGGAAATTGGCCGCTACGTTTACTTAAGCAAGTTTCGAAAGGGCGGATCATGGTCTTATGATACAATGTTCTTGTTTTATAAAGTATGAAGTTTGATCAATTGAAGTTGAGGAAGATAATATGCTTTAAAGACGAACTTATCATGCTATCAAAAGCTCCTTAAATCGTCTAATTAAATACTCAAGTGATTTATGGTTCCTAGCCAAGGATAAATTCAGAGTAAAATTGGAATGATAAATACACACCAATTTCAGGTGCAGAATTGTCGTCTGTTGGGAGCAAATTTTCAGCTTGTAAGAACGCAGCCCACTTCAGCTTATGTTTCTTGGTCTTCATGTGCTGGTCCCTGGCCTTCTCGTGCGTAAAGAACTTCATGCACACGGGGCACGAGAGCTCCGTGAAGTCTTCATCCTCCTCCTCCACCTCCTCGTCCATGAGGTCATCGTCATCCTCATCAGTGCTGCTGCTGTCATCGCCGTCCCGCATTGATTTTTCCATGGCCTGCAAAGTACTCTACATTCAAATATGCATGTGATCCAAGCAAACTCTTATAGAACTATTTCATATATATCTCTTTTATATAAAACTTGCGTCGGTAAAATTATTTGAACCTAAATTTAAACTTGTTGAAAATTATTGTTTCATGTCTTTCATTGTTCAAAATTTTCCCATGTTAAGCTAAAAAAATAATTATTGAAATTTTAGTGATGATGGTATCAGTGCAGTGCAAGGATCACGAAAAACATGGAAATTGAAATGAACATTCAGAAACTTTATAATCATTTAGGATCATTCATTTAGGATTCAATCATTTATTAATGGAATTAGATCAAATTTTCAAAGTAATTCATATGAGGTGATAAGAGCTTTGTAAGGTTCACATAAAAAAGTGGTTAGAACTAACTTTGAGCTGTCGCAGATACTCCTGTTTCTCCTTCTGCAGGGCCGCGTCCTGCAGATCCTGCTCGAGCTGCTGCTGCCGCTCCAGTAGCTGGCGCTTGCTGTGCTCCTCCCGCTTTGCTGCCACCGCCCGACTCCTTTCTTCTATTTCAGCCTGCCAAAAAAGTGGAAATTTTCTTGTGTGATAAAACCAATTACTGTTCCTCCAAATTAACTTGTAAAACGAAGACATTTCATCTAAATATTGTTGATCGCAACACAACAATTGTTTCAATGGTCTTAAAAACAATGTAAATCGACAAAACATCCTGTAACTTAACATTCGTGAATAAAAAATTCCTCAAGTGAAATGAATGAAGAACAATGTATAGGTATTCATATGGACGAGAACACAAGCAGGCATTACTCATGGACAAATGATTTCAGTAAAATTTTAACATCAATTTGCTGACATTTTGTTTTAAAACTGAACTCTAATTGCACCTTCATCATAAATGCCAACAGTAAAAGGGTAGACAGACCAACAAATACAACTGACAACTTGTACACACTCACCATTCCAACAAAAAATGAATTGATTTTATTAATTAAAAACAGGGAATGGTTTCATGTCAATGATCAGGGCCCCGACCTTAACGCCTCTGATGGTGAGTGTTGTTTTTGGAATGGTGAGTGTGGGAGGCCTTTATAAAAAAAAAACTTGTACACTACAGACCAGACGTCGCTTCCACCGAGGGTCTCTCTTGCGGACAAACAGCACCAAGTTGCGGATCTGCTCATTAAACTGCTTCTTCTCTTTATCCCGGAATTTGCGGTTTTCTCTCTCAATTCTCTGAAAACATTGGCACCATAATATGATAAGCGTGAATATGAATAAAACTAGTATTGGTTTTAAACATAAACACAAATATGACCTATCTTGTATGTTAGTCAAATCAAATTACCAGTCAAGTTTTCCTTATAGATGGAAAATGCTTCAATACATACGTACATTAACACTTTATAAGACATCAAATCATTAAAAAAATTCTAGGTATGTGAAGGGTTTTTATAACAGCATAGAACTAAAGGAAACCCAATGTTTAAAATTTAGACATTTGAAGGAAGTGGCATTCACCTTCTCCACATATCTGCAGGAGGCCTGCCGGATGTCTATCTGATCAGCCCAAGCAAAAGACATGGAGGTGCAGTAGCTTGTCCAGTAGCCATAAAACTCAGCAACATCCTGGAGAACACAAGAATAAAAATTCCAGTCTTTTTTCTACACTGAATAATTCTCAAAACTTATTAATCAAAACTTATTAATCAAAACTTATTACTTATTGCCATCAGAATTGGACATGGCCAAATCAATGCACAGGCACAGGTCTTCACCTCAAGATCAGATAAGCTGTCTCCAAAAGAAGGCACATCCACGTCGTGGTCCTTTGAATTTTCTCGATCTCTCTCAGCTAAATCCTGGAAGAATTTTCTGAGGAGGATAAGAAAAGAGGATGAATAATTCCCAGACATGTTTTCAACATGAAACTATCAATAAAGTGATCAGCATTTCTGCAAAAAATTGCTTTACAACATCTAGGCTTCGTTCATTAATAGATGATACTTATCACTTAGTGAGCAATCATACCCAATTTTTAGATCAACCATACCCAGACTTGTGCAGGCCTAATGAACAATGCAACATGATTTTTGCTTGGAAGTTGGTAAAATAAGTCAAGAAATGTGATTTCTGATGCTGAAATGAAATATGGATTTGAGCTTGTAAAATAAATTAGGTACCTGTAATTAGGATTTTAATTAGGATTGGCGCGGATCAAGGAAATTATTTTATGTATTGTGGGCTGGTTAAATAAATTATGTACTATTGTTTTTCATTGT
Source organism: Hyalella azteca (assembly GCF_000764305.2). Classification (NCBI taxonomy): domain Eukaryota; kingdom Metazoa; phylum Arthropoda; class Malacostraca; order Amphipoda; family Hyalellidae; genus Hyalella; species Hyalella azteca. Next base: position 96,877 of record NW_025933700.1, read on the forward strand.
TCATAAACAAAAATAAGAAATGCGATTTGAGCTCATAAATTATATAATGTAATGAGATTTTGGCAAAAAATATATGATTCGGGCTGGTAAAATTAATTATGTTATGTGGTTTGGGCCAGCCAAACAAATTGTGTGCTGTAACTTATACTAACATAATAATATATGTACTGTGATTAAAGCTATAACATAAATTATGCAGTGAGAATAGGGCTTGTTAACCTAATTGTTTAATAAGATTTATGCTTGAAAAATTAATTAAATAATGAGACTGTGATGGCAAAATAAATAATTTGATCTAATTTGGGCAATGAAATAAATTATGTACCGTAGCTCTCAACAGAAATAATATTTTACTTATCTTACTTGTGTATACCTCTTGTAGATCATTGTACCTGCACACCTGTACACTGTGTACATGGCGGTGTCTATACCACTTGAAGATCATTGTAATTAAATACCTGTACACCGTGTACATGGCGGTGTCTATACCACTTGAAGATCATTGTAATTAAATACCTGTACACCGTGTACATGGCGGTGTCTATAACACTTGAAGATCATTGTAATTAAATACCTGTACACTGTGCACATGGCGGTGTCTACTGGGTCATCAATATCTAGCGTTACATTTTTTTCAAAATCAATTGTATTGTATGTAATTGTATGGAACCATGTCGACTGTTCTCCAGAAGGACCTAAAGCTTTCCCCATTCAAGCATGTCAAAAAACACCAACTGTCTGCTCAAGTTGTTGACAAACGCCTCCAAAGATCCAAGATTCTTCTTTCCCGCATTCATGATGGCACGCTGCCAAACCTCGTTTTCAGTGACGAGAAGATATTCAATGTTGAACACCACTTCAACTCCCAAAATGATCAAATTTGGTCGAAGAATGGGGACGAAGGATCCCGTGTGGTGACTAGGAAGCAATGCCCGACCTCAGTGATGGTCTGGGCAGCCGTAACAGAGTCCTCAAGGAGTCCCCTCTTTTTTGTTGACAAAGGGGTGAAATTGAATCAGAAGAACTATTGAGGTGCCATCCTTGTTGGTGCATTGTTGCCCTGGGCACGAAAGCACTTCAAAAAACGTCCCTGGTCGTTCCAGCAGGACTCTTCACATCCCATGGGGCCAAATCGATTCAGGAGTGGCTGTCCGAGAATGTTACCCACTTCATTACCAAAGATTAATGGCCCCCATCGTCACCTGGATTTTGGGATCTGGTCATACCTTGAGAGCAAGGTCTCGACCGTTCACCATCAAAGTTTGGACGCCCTAAAGGTCAAACTGCTGAAGGAGTGTGCCAAAATCCTGCAGAGTGTCATTTGTGACTCGTGTAAGGCTTTCTCTAAGCGTCTACAACTCGTTATTGATGCAGATGGTGGACATATTGAATGAAATTGTGGGAATTGTATCTCTGAACCTCTGCCAACATAAATACATTTTCAAACATTCACAATTGTGTTTCATTTCATAGTTCTAACAACTCAAAGTTGTAACGCTAAATATTGATGACCCTGTATACCACTTGAAAATCATTGCACTTAAATACCTATACACCGTGTACATGGCAATGTCTATACCACTTGAAGGTCATTGTACTTAAATACCTGTACACCGTGTAGAATCCATCATCAGCATCAGTGAAAGCCCCAGGGTAACATTTGCAACTGAAGTATTTGAAGACATTTAGCTCATCACTGGCTGAACTTTCTTCATCTGAAACAGAAATAGATTTAAGAAATAATAATATAAAGAAAAACAATATAATAAATCAGTATTAGCTTTGCACTGCCTAACTTTTTTTTAACAAAATTTTATAAGGCCATGGGTTATGTGGATGTATGATAAAAACTATATTCATGAAATAAAATATATTAGGAACATTAAAAAGGCATCACTAGTAATGATTTATAATGATAATCATTTGAAGAATAACCTGCTCCTCTGAGGATGCTCTCTCTGTTTCGATCATAGAAAGCCCGCTCATGAGGATCAGACAGAGTTGTGTAAGCCTGGCACACCTCCTTGAACTCTTCATTGGCCTCATCTTCTCGTCCCTTGTTCTTATCTGAAATCAAAGACAAGCATTTGCACTGAAATCTACAGTAAAATAACATGAGGATTTGAGGAAGTGGCAGAAAAAAATTCTGACACATTTTACTTGTGCCATTTTACCAAATTTTACATGATTCATCTGAAATGAAAATGAGCTAGAGAAATGACCCACTAATCCCAAATGGGAGAAAATAACTTATTATAGCGATAACAAACTTCTATGATTTCTATAGATAATGTTTCAAATAACAGTATCTTAAATCTAACATCTAACAATTATATGATACATCAAGGTTAATTATTTAATCTATTTATTGACAATGAAAAATGATAAAATGGCAGTACTTTTTGTGAGGTCAGAAATAAGTAGTATATTGACAATTATGTGAATCTTATATGAATGAAAGCAACATACAGCACATTTAAATAATAGGAAAGAAATAAATTATATAAATTATGATGTAAAAGTTGTTAAAAATATATTTTGTGAGAAAATTGCTGCATTAAAAATAACATAATATATAAAACAGGTACTTGAAATGATGAGATACTACACACATACCATTATAATAACAGGAAATGGTGAAATACTACACATATAACATCATAACAGCGGGCAAATGATACACACATCACATACCATTGTAACAACAGGCAAATGATGAGATACTACACACATACCATTGTAACAACAGGCAAATGATGAGATACTACACACATACCATCATAATAACAGGCAAATGATGAGATACTACACACATACCATTGTAACAACAGGCAAATGATGAGATACTACATACATACCATCATAATAACAGGTAAAAAATGTTGAATACAAAAACAATAATACCCACCTGGATGACATTTAAGGGCAAGTTTACGATAAGACTTTTTGAGATCCTCTTCAGAAGCATTTTGAGGAACTTGCAAAACCTCATAATAGCAGCGCATTATTGATTGTTGCAGAAAGTCAACAGCAACAACAATATTTCCAATTAAATTAATCCCAACAAAACACAATTGAGGAGTACAAGCTTTATTAGCTATCAAGGATTCTACAGACACGATGGACTTTCACTGAAGACAAGGAGAAGAAAAAATGAGCCAGTCAATAGAGGGATGGGAAGAGCTTGGATTTGTATAATAAAGTAGCTCAGCAATGAATTAAAATGACATACTGTGACATAGATACCCCATACTACTAGTATAATAGATTTTTTGGTTGGCCCAAATGTAATGCAAAAGATACAGGCATCTATTCTTCCCTCTTAAATCTTCAAACTTTAGTCTAGTGCAATGCATTCATTCAATATTTAATTTGTATAATACAAGATTTGTATAGTCAAGTCTGGGAATTAAGTAAGCCAGAATCTAGCAGTCAGCCAGCAATGCACATTGCTAGCTAATACCACAAATTGATTCAGTAGGATTTCATTGGTTTCAGCTCACTCTACATTTTATTTACATTATCTGGCCTAATTCCACTCATTTCCGAGTCAACCTTCATAACTTTTGCTAGGTAAGAACAAACCAGAACTTCATTTAAAGAGTTGACCACATCACATATAATTTAAATTCTCACTTCAGCAATAGCCTTAATTTCTTTAGCATTGAACAAGTATTTCTCAGTCATTTTGCTATCTAAAACATGCTTGCTATTATTTGATGGCTCTTAATTCTGTTTGTTCATGGTGAAAATTTTCATTTTGCTTGCTTAAACTGTGTCCATTCATGAATAACTCAACCTCTCACAGATTATGGGTTAGAGACTTTCCTGTTTGTTTTAAATGTTCTCCTAAATTTGCATGGCTAGTCCTGTTTAACTTATTTATTTGATGATAGGAGACACCAATGTGATGCCAAGGTTGTTCTCATTACAATAAAGTGTAATGAGAACACATGATTGGCATAATGCTGTTGTTCCTCTAATGATATTTATTGCAGGGGTAATAGACATTCAAAATGCTAATGGTACTGTCAGAGTTAGTTTATATTGTTGAACTGTTGTTGTCGGCCAACACTGTCTTTTTTTACTTACTTAGAACTCCTGAGTGGATTGTTCTGAAAGGAGATTGCATTCTGAGGTAGAGGCAGGAGGCCATACTGACTCTGAGATAGCAGCACAGCCAGCGGACCATGTTCTGTTGTAGGTCCAAGGCTGCAATCATGCTTAGGAAAGGGTGGTTGACACTATCAAAAACTTTTGACAGGTTGACTGCAGCTGCCACTGTGCAGGCTGGAGGCTACTGTGAGTTAAAGCCTGTTGCAGTCTGGTGCACAAGCAGGAGGGCGGTGACTGTGGAGTGTGGAGTGTCCCAGTTTGAAGCCATATTGTGAGGGGATGGAGGTAAGAGATTCTGAGATGTATGGGGGTAGAAGAAGCTCCAGGATCTTGACTGCAGGGCAAAGGAGGGAGATGGGGCGGTAGGAAGAACCCTGGTTACTAGGATTGCCAGGCTTGAGTATTGGAATAATTATTTAATTTTTCCATATAAAGGGAATAGAGGCCGTGAAAATTTAGATATTGAGGCCACAAATTGAGATATAAGGAACTGGAGGCCACGTGGGCCAAGATGCTTGAGGTGAAGGACTGCAACATCATTTGGACCCTGAACAGATGATTTGTTGGTGGATTTCCCATCCCTGTCATGGGGATGCCCAGCCCAGATTTGACGCATAAGGTGAAGGTGGTGGGTAGAGGGGCTTTGAGTGTGGAGTGGTCACTCTCAGTGGTGGAAGTGAAAAGCTTACAGAAGGTGGAGAATATCTTGTGCTTGAAGAACAGGAAGTCTGACCAAATAGGATTGGCTGATTTGGGGGAGTGGGCAGTTGTGCTTTCTGTCTAGGGAGCAAAGGGGATTATAGTGCTTGGACTGGTGCATGTGTCTAATCTGTCTATTGCATGACAACACAAGATGCATTCACCAGGTGTTCCTGGCATGGGGCATGGGCCTGTTGACTTCTGGGAGCCGGGGGTTGATAGCACGCCAATGCACAGTGCATCTTGCAGCTGCAGGCCCTCTCTTACCTAGTCAGGCTATTGCCGCCCCTACTACCTCTTATAAACTATGGTAAAGAGAAGATGCCACTGTGCAGAGAGTGGATGAATATTGCAAGATCTTTGGCGACACTTTGGTAGCAAAATTCACGCCTTCAGAAGATCTTGTCATACATTTAGATTGAAATTCTTGCATTTAATATATTTGTCAGTCTTTGCCAACTATTTAAAAAAAGTAAGGTTCCCGATGGATGGACAAGGATGCAGTGAAGCTTGTCTGGAAATCAGTTGCGATGAGTTCCCGCCAAAAAATGTAAACATCAAGCTTACGATTACGTAGTTGCGGTCACATTAGAGCGGGCAGACTGCATTATCACATGTTCAGTTGACACTTGCTGTACAGTGTACAATCAGACTGTTTTTAGGGTAAAATTAGTAATTTGGGCCTTTTTGGGGTAACACGTGCATGCAACCTTGTAAATAGGCTAAGTTCATGGCTTGTAAATAGTTTTTCATTACTCAGTGTATATGGCTTTTCATTAAAAATTACCGGTCGATGCATCTTAAAATTACCTGGCGACACTTAGGGCTCAAGAACCCATATATTGGCGACGCTGCATCCACCCTCTCACTCTGCGCCCTGAGAGAAGAGGAGGGAAGAGGGATGAGAAAGCTAGCCAGCCTGAGCCCTGAGCCCACTGTGCAGAGAGTGAACGAAGATTTAAAGACCTACGGCGACGCATTATCGGCAAAATTTTCGCCTTCAGAAGATCTTGCCGACACATTTAGATTGAAATTCTTGCATTTAATATATTTCTCAGTCTTCAGCCAACTATTTAGAAAAAAAGTAAGGTTTCCGGTACGTTGGATGGATTACGATGCAGCGAAGCTTGTCCGGAAATCAGTTGCGATGAGTTCCCGCAAAAAATGTAAACAACATTTTTTTGATTGCGTAGTTTTGGTCGCATTAGAGCGGTCAGACTGCTTTATTACTTGTTCAGTTGACACTTGCTGTACAACCGGACTGTTTTTAGGGTAAAATTAGTTATTTGGGGTAACACGTGCATGCAACCTTGTAATAAGTTCGTGGCTTGTAAATAGTTTGTCATTACTCAGCGTAAATGGCTTTTCATTAAAAATTACCCGGCGACGCATCTTTAAAATGGCCGGCGACGCTTTAGGCTTAAAAATGCATATATTGCCGACGCTGCATCCACCCTCTGCATAGTGGCCCTGAGCCAGGTTCTTGAAAATGAAATCAGACAATTGACCAATATAGGCTACCTACTCGTGTTGTACAGAGAAGTTTTTCAATATCAAGTCACTCAAGTGGATTGATACCTAGGTGTGAAGCTGTGAAGTCACTGAAGTGGTAGCCCGTAGGTAATCTTATTACCTATTTCTTAGTGTTATTATGGTGATCAGTGATCACAGAGAAAATTTCTAGTCTATGTTGAGTTGTTAATCCAGAGGAAAATCATTGCATCATTCACAATTCACAGAGCACAATCAGTCTTGACAGTCAATCTCTCCACTAGGTACCGGTACCATACTTGTAGAATGTAGCCTGTAGGATGTAGGTGACAGCGGCCACTGAGGCACTGACAGCAGTGACAGGTGTATACTCAATAATACTGTACTTTGTAAAACTAAAACCTATATTTACAGTGTTCAGTCACTGTTAACTAGAGACCAACACTCTCTATTCTCTCTGTGTCTGTAGACTTAACTAGCTGTATTCATAGTGGCAAACCAGAGCTTTTTTAGAATCAGTTCATTTTTAATTTCCTCATTCACTCAAGATTTAAACCAATTTCTTAAGTATGATAATGCTGGTATGATGGTATCCAGGATACTTTACTGGTCTACTTATAGGACTCAAAAATGAACTTGAGGGAGAGTCTAAAAAACTCTCTGCTTTGCCACTATGCATGATACTTTACTGGTCTACTTATAGGACTCAAAAATGAACTTGAGGGAGAGTCTAAAAAACTCTCTGCTTTGCCACTATGGCTGTATTACCTGTATAGGCAACCCAGCATAGCTGCATAGGCAAACTGAGAGGCACAAATAAAGCCAATTTATTCTGCTACTGGCATTTAGCTCTAAGCCTGAATTTAATAGTAGTATAGGGATTAATGAATTGAAATTGAACGAGGCCAAGGTTTGGGTTTTTCAGAAATTCATTTACCAATTTGTTAGAAAATATATCAAATTAAATAACTCGTAAAGCTTACAAATTCAATGGTTAGCAAATTAGTAAGGCATTCATATTGCCAAAATATAAATGGGTCTTACATTCCATCTTTCCATGATTGAACAACCATGCTAATTGCTACAGGAGTGCACCACCAATTTTGTGCACCAATAAGCCCTGAATCAAACGCCTTGGATGATGATGTTGGATCTCTCCGGCATAGTGGCAAACCAGAGCTTTTTTAGAATCAGTTCATTTTTAATTTCCTCATTTACTCAAGATTTAAATCAATTTCTTAAGTATGATTAATGCTGGTATCCAGGATACTTTACTTGTCTACTTATAGGACTCAGAAATGATCTTGAGGGAGAGTCTAAAAAGCTCTCTGCTTTGCCACTATGCTCTCCGGACATCCACCAATCAGCCGTGAACCACTCGGCTCTGTCTTCCTCCGGCCTTGCTTAGAACCTGCCGTGCACCAACAGGCCGCGGATAGAATCTGACTTCCGGGGCTCAGGGCATCGTTAAATTACGTAATTTTACGTTCACCGTATCTGAGGTTAGGTTTCAGATAGCATAGTTCTGTTCTAAAATTTATCGTCCTTCGACAAGTGGCCGTTCGACCAAGGGCTGGTTCAACCCACAGCCTAGATACGGACGGCTTGAAGTGTTGAAGGCTACGTTCCGGAAGGCAGGAATCATGATGGTCCATTACATCCTGGATAGTGGTGGTCTTCGGCAGGCGACCCGATATTGCTACCTTCCCTCTTGGACCTCTTCCGGCCGGGCTCGTGGTCGGTCTCCAAGGTTCAGTGAGCCTAAAAATGCTAAAATATCTCCCAAATTAGTGTTTGCAGCTCAACAAAACGTTGCACACCAGCACACGTGTTTACTAGGACCTAACAGCAATCAACACTGTTTATTTCCCTGTCATTATATATGAACCTAATCATATAATCGGCGTCATCACTTTTCTATGGCAGAAGTAGAACTGTAGAAGAAATGAGTACTTACACCCTCGGTTTGCACAAGCCAGAAATCTAAACGGCTAAGGTCGCAGAATTTTTTTTTAGTTTTCTATACAAATAATGACCGTACAAAACTTTCAGTGACGACAATATTATGTTACCATATGTAATCCTAACCTTAGAGTTTTAAACCAAAGTTTGTGTTTCTTTTGAAGTTTTTCTTCGTTTTCGCGAGTTGCGACATAGCAGAAATGACGATTTCTAGCAGAAATAACATAATAATAATAATAATAATAAATTTCTAGCAGAAATAACAATTCAGCGGAAACATTTATTTTGTATAACATTTCGTACTAGTCTCGACCTCAAAAAACCAAATGATGAGAACGTAACGCACTCTGAGAACGGTATGTGCTATTTATTAAATTAATTAATATTTCAAAAATTCAGGGATCAAGCAAAGTTTCAATCAATGCATTAGTTCATAGTTTTAATTAATGTTGCGAATGGTAAATTTGATGATAAAAAATTGTTAAAAAAAATGATTGATTTTCAATAAATCACTTGTATTCTCTTCCTATTTTTTACATTGTAAGGTGCTGTAGATCAGCGAGATCTGAAAGCTCATCTGCGCAGTCAAAGACGGAAAGAAGCTGGCAGTCCGGCCGGCGGCATCAGTTCAGTCACGGTCAAGCTTTGTTGTGGTGAGGAGCACTTGGCTGCGACTGACTGTTTGGTGACTGAATTTGCTTTACCAGCGTTGTTTCCCCTAGAATACTCAAGTGAATATTTGTATTGACATTATTAAATACCCTCCATATATATTAAAGTTTACCTTAGAATCCGAGTGTCTTCTTCTAATTGACAGCAGGTGAGATTAACTAATTTCTTTTAATTCAAAGATTGATATAACGATAATTTTTTCCGGCAGTGCAAAAACATTTTACGTAGGTATAAATTATGTAGACCACTTTTAGTGAGATTTCTTCCTTAGTTATCTTATAAGTTTTGGTTATGATTCAACCGATCAAAGTTAACGCATTAACTGATTAAGCCTCTATAATGAGGTTAAGCTCCGGGCTGCCAGCCAGAGTGACGGCCGCGGCTGTGATGTGCCTGATAAAAAGACGTACCTATGTGATGTGCCTGATAAAAAGACGTACCTATAAATTTCTAACAACTTTTTCATATTATTCGACAGTTTCCATAGAAGAATTGTGACTGACCAGAATGCCTTAGAATAATATATTTATTCCTAATATTGTGCCTCGAATATTTCAGGGTCCATAGGTATTCATCACCACACGATGTTCATGGCTGCTGTGCTGTGGTGTTTATGCTATTTGTTCATGCAATAAGTGACTAACCTTATCAGTACTGAAAAAAAATTCTTAAAAATCGTTTACAATGATATTTTACATTTTTTTCATTTGTGTTTTGTTTTTCTCTGCTGTTGAACTGCTACTGATGCTAATCTAATCCTTCGTTAATAACAATGACAATAACAATGACAATAACAATGACAATAACAATGACAATAACAATGACAATAACAATGACAATAACAATGACAATAACAATGACAATAATAGAACGACCAAATAGAAGCTCGTACGTGTGGCCAGTTCTGGCAGCCAGAACCAACGACCACAATTGGCCGACAGTTAGCAGTTTGATAGACACGACACGGGACAGCAATGAAGGCCTCCTGAATTTTCCAAACTGAGTCCGATATTATAGATGCCTTTCTCCGGAACAGTAGTGACGGTCAGTACAACTTGCAAATTACTAACCGCCACGATTTAACGTTCTATTGGCCAATCGCAGTTAGCGTTTATGAGCTGTCGTGGCTGCCGCTACTGTTCCTGTGTAGTAGCACCTTAATAAGTTTAGATGTCATAGAAAAACTTGTTGTGACAATTTCATTCTCAGGAACGATTAAATCGCATACCAGCCACCATAGTTTTTCGATTAGGTCTTGAAGATCAACAAGAAATCATTGCTGTCTAACAATACTGCTGTCTCACAAACGATTCTCAACATTTTATTGCGATTTAAGTTGATGAAAATAAAAGTGAAATACTCGTCGCACTATAACTTTTGGTAGAATCTTGACCGTCCTCAATGCTATTTGTATAGGCAATATTTAAAAAGCCTCCCAACGAAAGTCTCGCAGTAGACAATCGGTTAGGATCAATCAAGTTGTTTGGCAAAAAATAGAATATATTGAAAACGTTTCAACTGTTAACCGATAGTAAATATTCAGTATTATTAGGAAAATAGTAAAAAGGTTATCTCTAACCATGTATGCTGACCGTTGAACGAAATAAGCGTGTCTATGCGAATCAGAGATTAGTCAAATTATATCAAATCCTAAAAGGTTAGTCAAGATTGATAATCCCTGCTATTTTAGAATACCATTATTCCGGATTCTGTTAATAAGAATAAAACTAATGTCGGTACCTAATGAAAGAAAGACCTGTTCGAACTTGCTTTAAGATAGGATTCCCAATTAAATAATGAAAGAAAGACCGTATAAAAAAATGCAAATAGGATTCCCAATTAAATCTCGTTCTAAAATGCAACAATTTTTTACTTGCCTTCTAAATTAAATTCATGTGTACTCATTAAAATCAAATTTAAATTTTTGATCCATGTCCTTTCGTCCTCCGTCTTGCAGTGCCTTCTATTATCCCACTAGAAATAAATTTTCGGGTCTCGGTAGTATCCCAGCATATGACAGGTATCATGGATACCTGCCTGACAGCCCTATATATTTCCATCCCCAGGCTTTAAAGAATAACACAAACATTATCAAATTAATATTGACTCAAAGCCATTGATATACCAGACCCTCTAATAAACTCTGGATTAACATAATGTCGTGCCACTTTCTATTCAGTAGGCACCCACTGGCCTCTCAGTTTCAGGTCACAACTACGGTACGCTTGCTCATGGTTGAACTAATAATAAATTAGTTCAACCATGCGCTTGCTGGACCTCTATAAATGATCAGAAGGCATTAAGTGATGCCCGTGCGGGTAAATTCGCGAGCATCTATACCGTACGCCGGCGTGGTAAATGCATGCTAACAATCGAATAAACCTGCATGCGCTATTCCTTTTTAAATCAATATTCAGTTTGTAAATTAATAGTGGAAGTATTGACAACTTTTGATACACGGTCTATCTTAGTTTCTTGACTAGGTGCTGGAAAATTGTCCGTGTATGTTGTTGACCTGATCGATGGCCTATAAGAGAAATACTCTTATTCACTATAGAAACGAGCGATTTTTCTTGGAGCAATTCCAACATCGTAATTCCCAGGCTGCTGTAAAGTTTATGACTCTTCTAAAATGTCCATAAACTCCATCCCAGACCCAAACATTATCAACCATAAAGGTTTCTCGAAATCGGTTTGTTTTAAAGGTTTGTCAAAATCACATATTTATTTAATTTCATTTTTTCTGTGAAAATATTTAGTATTCAAAGGTCAGTGTTTGCTTACTATGGTAATGACGATGCGTTTGGTTGTAATATTATTCGTCTTAGCTTCTGAACTTAACTCCCTGCAGTCAAGGTCGCACTGTGCCACAGCAGGTTTATGGGAGTCAATCTTCCTCAGCCCAGCAGCCCAGCCCCATAACAACTCGTGCTTTGGCCTTCAAATAGAATTTTGGTGTCCAGATCTGTATAATGGGTCTAAACGGCAAGAACTTCATGCAAACAAGAACTAATCGTTAGTAAAATAGCAGCGTAGGCGGTACCGCTACAGAGATAAGAAAGTTGTGATGAGTAATTGCGCTAATTTATTAATCATTCTAAATCGCCAATCGTTTCTAAATTATCTACAATTTGAATGCATTAAAAAAATTTTCATGGATTCCTTCTGATGCAAGTTGACACCATCAAATAAAAATGTATTCTCGTCTATCCTGGTCCGAAGATTGCGGCAAGTACGAGTCGGTTCGATCAGTGTACATGCCGTGCTTAGATTCTCTGAGCAGCTCGGTGATGAAATCCCTTGTTCGCCATTCAGTATAAATTTGTGCCTGCTTGCCATTCTTGTTGCTGCTGCGTAGTAGCATCTGCGAGGTCTCGGCTTACCAAACATCCTATGAACTCTGAGCTTCTCTGGACTCAAAACAGCAGGTCGCTCAGCATCTTTTTGTCATTTTGCTGAGCCTGCGAAGTGCGTTCAATGGCAGCCAGTCAGAGTCGATCACGCTCTTCCCTCATGATAGCATCGGGTTTCTCAAGTCCAAGCTTCTTCCTTTTTGTTATCTCTCGAGATGTTTGGTGTTGGGTACTGCGCATCAGAGCACCGGCGCGTATCATCCAATTCCTGCTACTTGATTTGCACTTGTGTTTGATGAGAAACTGCTTTATCTGGAGGAAGGTGTGTCTGTTATTGCTTTATCAATGGTTGCACTCACAGAGTTCTAGTCTCGTACCTTTGATTGCCTCCTGCGATGCTTGGACTTACGCCGCTCGTTTGATGCTGCGTCTTGTTGGAAGATGCACCACGCAACTCTACCAATTCCAAAGTCTCCCAAAACGAGCCCATGCATTAAGAATTTCATTGAAGTAAAAATAATATTATGGCTTTCAATGGAGAAATCTTCATCTGATATTTGAACTTGAAACTCTACAAGGCGAAGTAATTCTGTTATATTTTCGGATTTGCCTGAATTGCTGGTAGAAACTCATAAAACCAAACTTTATTCTACTGAAAAGTTTACACGTTTTTGCTCTCTTTGTTTTTAACGTTATCGTGTTTGTTTTTCCTGTAAGGAGCGCGACGAGCATGAGCCTTCCGTGGGAGTACCCTGAGAAGCAGGGCCTGTACGACCCCTCGTACGAGACCGCAGCGTGCGGTGTCGGCTTCGTCGTCAACATCGATGGAGAATCCTCACCTAAGGTGCGTGGCGACCGCAGTGTTTTATCTTCAGGTTAAATACCTGGCTGTGTTGTTGGTGCTTACTGCATCCTGTTCAGAATCAAACTGTAATACAATAACATTTACCATGTCTTTGCAATCGGAAAGTGCACAGTGTTCAGACATAGCTTTCGAATGCCGGCAATTTCCTGTATTTTTTTATAATTTCAGTTGAATCATAAATAAAATTCATCAGATTCTCAATTGATGGGCGGCCCTTGCGTCTTTTTAATCCTTGAAATGAATTCCTGTGGCAATCAGATACATTATAATTTATGATAATTTGGCGGAATCCACAATTGCTCTCCCTGATTCTTTTGAACTTCAGATCGTTTATTTTAACTTTTCATCTATATTAATTTGTGGAGAACCAGCATTTTGGACAGAAAGCAAAATGTATATTTTACTCTAGGAATTTTTCATGATAGCAGATTTTATACATTGTATACATCAATCCAAAATTGTTTATAAATAATTGGTATAATAATAAACAAATTGAGTTCTCACAACACTTCAATTCGCTAAAAGAATCTAACATAAAGCATATTTTTTTAAACAATTCAGGGTTGTGTAGTATTGAATTTTATTTCTGCTGACATTTTCTCTAGCATTGCAACCTCTGGTCATTCTCTATCGCCGCCATTGCTGTAGAGATTAAAACCTGCATAGCGATGCTGACTCTGTACTTTGTTGATACAGCAACTCTGTGACTTTTTTTTTTTTTTTTTTTGAGGTTGTTTATTTTCTCATAGCTATCTCGATCAATATTGTAACTATTGAGAGTTTGGGAAAATTTGCTCGGTCTAAAAGTACTGTTCGTATTTGCTTATATTATATTATAATATATATTATTTATATTGTTTCCTGGTTGTGTAACTCATCTATAGGCTTACTTTAGCACAAGCGTGTCGGCGTCGGCTCTCGTGCTGCTGCCAACTTTCAACTTCTGGCAAGGCACGTTTTGCTCATTCACCGACATTGCCGAGCTACGTGAAGAGTAGCCTCACGTGCGGCCAACCAAAGTGCCTTGTAGCTCTTATTAATTCTATTACCACTATATTCAGGCTTGTTTCAATTTTTTTTTACAAGAGGGTCTGAAATCTTTTCATTTGATAGACGATATATATATACACGGCTGACAAATGTTTCATATATATGTTTATGATAATGTTTATATTATTTATATGTTTCAATCAATATATTTTTAAATAATATGTTGCAGATTATTTTTGAACAAAGTTTGCGACACACGACTAATCTTGTTGCAATGATTGTTGCAATGCAATCAACGCCGGCAATGAGAAAATTGCCGGCGTCCTTGCCCCGACGCCCGCCTGCATTGCGGTATTCTAGGTTATGCCTTTGTTCTTCTGGCTCCCTGCATGGCTCCTCGCCCCCTTCGGCCACTTTATCTAGCCGGGTTGGGCCAGAAAAAACTGGTTACTTGTTGGTCATTTTGGCTTAAGTCAGCAAAGTCTCAAGGCGCGACTCATGCATGTCTAAAGTACATCAAGTTGAGGTCGTGAACTCGAGTTAAAAATGCCTTGCGACTTATGGTTGTAGGTCAAATTGATTTCTACTCGTAACACGAGAGCTGTTGTTACGTACATGGTCCGTACACAGGGTTATGGTTATTTTTCTGACCTGGTGGGCAGAAATCTTTTTAACTTTTCCCAATAATAGTATTTGAAGGATGCTCCATTAATATTTTCTACATGCACAAGTATATAACATACTGCAGTTACGAATCTAAAAACGGACTGGTGCTATCCTCGAAAGAAACTAGCGTATTAATTGATGACCTAGCCGCATAGAACTCATATATTTTTCCCACATGATTTGTCTAGTCCCAAAAGCTTATTTGATTAGTTCGATTTGCAGTGCTACACTCAAACCGGTACTTGTTAGTGAAAAGTTCATCCGTCCTGTTCTGTAGCCGCACTAACTCATGCACGGGTTTGACTTATCTGATTCATATCTATCAAAATGGGACTTCAGCGCAAGATGCCTATGTTTACTATTTCTATTGTCAAACAACTGATAAGAAATTTGTATTGCTAAGTTCTGCCTGGCTTTCGCACATTCAGATTGCTATCACAATAGGTCTGCTCTGCCCTGACCCCGAGTTGGGACGTGTATGGGGTATAATAGACAAACTTGGCGGTGCCTTGCATATGTGGCGGGACGAGCATCAGCGTTATAACATGAAAAGTTTGCGCGATGGTCAGGCTTGCGCGGTAGAACTAGAGATGCCTTTTCTACTGTCTGTCTTATATCGCAGTATGTTGGGCTATTCATGCGCAACTTCCCGTATCGGCCATGTGTTGTCGGCCGTTTAGGGTCCCCTGTGTCGTCCATGTACCGACCCCCGTATCGGCCTCGTAGCGTTCCCTGTGTCGGCCGTGTAGGATCCCCTGTGTCGTCCGTGTACCGTCCCGCGTGTCGGCCACGTGGCGTACGCCGTGTCGACCGTGTAGGATCCCCTGTGTCGTCCGAGGCCGTGTAGGATCCCCTGTGTCGTCCGTGTACCGTCCCCTGTGTCGGCCGCGTAGCGTCCCCTGTGTCGGTCGTGTAGGGTCCCCTGTGTCGGCCATGTACCGTCCCCCGTGTCGGCCACGTGGCGTCCCCCGTGTCGGCCGTGTAGGGTCCCCTGTGTCGGCCGTGTAGGGTCCCCTGTGTCGGCCGTGTAGGATTCCCTGTGTCGTCCGTGTACCGTCCCCTGTTTCGGCCGTGTAGGGTCCCCTGTGTCGGCCGCGTAGCGTCCCAATGTCGTCCGTGTAGGGTCCCCCGTGTCGTCCGTGTACCGTCCCGTGTCGGCCACGTGGCGTACGCCGTGTCGACCGTGTTGCGTTCTCCGCCAACTAGGTGATCGCTGCATGCGACGTCGTCGAACGCTTGGCTATGAGCCAGCAACACCTCTATAGCGATCGTTGCACTCTGCGTACGAGATAACTTTTCAAGTAATACCCAACAAATTATCAACCCAATGGCAAGGCATTGAACGAGTATATAATGATTGAAAATTATACGAATACCCTCTCACCAGCAAAATTTTATCAGATGATACATTGCTAAATTATCCCGCAATCTTTATTCGAGATAATTTGAAAAACTTGTTAACGTTTAAATTACAGACACTTAATCGAGTGAAGATAAGTAGAGTGAACACATGGACTTCGTTTGAGGCAAGCATGTGTACGTTAGACCATTCATTAAACCATTGCAAATGCTGTCTTTCTTATCTTTCAGGTATTCATAGTTTTCGGTCCCTCTGTGCTTAAGGTATTCTTCACATTGCATGTGCACTTATTCAATGCGCTATAAGCTGTTAATTTATTTGATGATCAGACGCACCGCACGCCTTTGTTCACATTACAGCGTCGTCATTTGAAGAATACCGTGCTGTTCTTGTGGTGTAGATGGTGCAGCAATATCATAACAGAGTCGAGATTCAAAAACCTCTCAAAAATGCAGTTATAGTTTTATTAAAGCTGATATGCCATGCTTCTTATTAAAGATATACAACCCCTGGCAAAAATTATGGAATCACCGGCCTCGGAGGATGTTCATTCAGTTTTTTAACTTAGTAGAAAAAAAGCAGATCACAGACTTTACACAAAACTAAAGTAATTTCAAATAGCAACTTTCTGGCTTTAAGAAACACTATAAAAAATCAAGAAATTTAGCCAATCAGCCAATTGGCTAAATGCGGAAAGAAATGTATCACCGCGGAAAGAAATGTATCACCGCGGAAAGAAATGTATAGAAATTCTCCGTAAATGAGTTGCGACTATGTTACGACGGTGTTAGAAAAAAATTTTGTTTTAACATAACATAACATAGTGAACTCTGCGCTGCAGCGTAGGTCTGATGTGGCCTGTCGCCGATTCTTTTCCTTTTCGTGCCTTGTTCACAGAAGATCTAAAGTCGTGTCATTTGACCGGATCTTTTCAGGACTGACGATAGTTTGAAATAGCAACTAGACTTCCACCGGGTTCGATATGGTGCTACGCATTTCAAGTCTGAACATATATTTTTCCATAGCTTTATCTAGTCTGTTCTTGAACGTGTTCATACTCGGAGCGCCAACGACGTAATCGGGGAGGCTGTTCCACATGTCGGTGATTCGAAGCGAGAAGAAATTTTGTCGCGTGGAGAAGTTGCAGCGTAGTTTTTTTAGTTTATAGCTGTGGCCCCTGGTGTTGGTTCTTGTTTCAAATTCTAGTAATCCTTCGTGGACCTTGTATAAACCATGAGTATACTTGTATACTTCAATGAGGTCCCCACAAGCCTTCTGGGACCTTGTATAAACCATGAGTATACTTGTATACTTCAATGAGGTCCCCACGCAGGCGTCGAAAACTGAGGCTTGGAAGCTTCATAATCTTTAATCTTCCTTCATGGGACTTGCCCTTGAAGCCTGGAATTATCCTTGTTGCACGTTTTGACCATTCTCTATTGAATTTAATGTCGTCATTAGGACTTCATATTCTTATGGTAATGACATTTTTTCTTCTTTTAATTAATGTAATTTTCTTCTTATAACAACTTTATTGTAATGACGCATTCCATTGTTGCAGATCATCCGCGACGCCGAAAGGCTGGCGTCGCGGATGAAGCATCGCGGCGCGTGCGGCTGCGACAACGACACCGGCGATGGCGCAGGCGTGATGGTCGCCATGCCGCACTCCTTCTACCGCTCCATCCTGTGAGTTTGCTACTTGATATCACCTGCAAGGGTCCTGTTGTGGAGGAAAAACTTGAGAAGTGAAATGTCTCATATCAAAAAAATTTAAATAAATTTATGAGGTCAATAGTAGGAAATTATCAATTATACAAAGAAATGTTCCTTACTTAGCGCGCAATACCTAGCAGTTAGTCGTAACGTACTGGGTTTATGTTATTCCATTGCATCTACATGAGGTTTATAGCATACCTTCTCTGCTAATGGAGCGCCACTCAGTTGAGATTAGCGCTTCATCTTGCGTCAGGACTTCTGCTAATTCTACTTATGTTCATGTGGTGTAAGGGAATTATTTCTAGCAGTTTAAATCGCGGTAATTATCTTGGAGCACGTTTTTATAGTTTATATAATGGCAGTGTTGAGGGTGGTTTTTTTCCCGTTGATCTTGTCTTACGTAATTGGGAAATTATGGTGGCCAGTGGTTATTGAAAATTTCATGCCGCTATCACATATGCGTTATTAGCTGCAATGATCCACGGCGTGTGAGAGCGCCATCATTGGATAATTTACGTTATATATCCCGGCTACGTGAATTAAATTTGGATAATTTACGCTATACAATTTAATATATTTACGCTACGTGAATTAAATTAAATATGTTAAAGCTTGCCAGTGATGTGAGCACGCAGGTGTCGAGATGGCTGCAGGTCATTCATGTAACGCAAACCGTTACTCAGCCCGGCATCTACAAAATACTGAGATTTTTGTATTGCATTAACATGAATTTTCTTGGCATGAAATCGGTGAAGTGAAGCATTGTGCAACTGTCGCCTGTGTATTCTAGTGCAGGCTTGTAGAGCAGCTGTTTTTGACGTTTATCAAGTATACCGCTGAGTCTTGCTGTTTTTCTGACGTTTATCAGGTATGCTGCTACGTCTTGCAGCTCTTCTGACGTTTATCAAATATGCTGCTATGTCTGCTGCACCAGCACAATAAGACCGTCTCACTATCCTCACTTTCTTCGTGTGTTGTCTTAGTTTTCACATTAGGCACAAGGGAAATATCATGTGTTTTCTCCTATTTTTCATAATTATGATAAATTATGAAAATTGGTGATCATCCAGCGTTATTTCCAAAATTATGTTGCCGTTAAGAGGCTGATGCTTCTGGTCCAAGAAAACTGTTTCAAGAGGGTTCGTGAGAAATATTTCCATTTCACCGTTTTTTTGCGATGGTCTACATGGATTGAGGAAATCAAACCGTACGTATTGTGCGTGTTTTTAAAGCTATGTCGTTTCCTCCATGAAGCCTTAGGATAGGACAGTGCCTTCATTATATATGACGTTAGGCCTCCCAAATAACTGTATATTAAATTATTGAAATTGTTATTTCTGTACATAAAGTGAACAAAATTAATACAGTGTTGTTAATACTGTAAACATACTGTACTTCATGCATTTGTTGTTATACTGTCCTAAAGTTGTTGTAAGCTGATGCGAAATTAAATATACACTCACATCCTGTACTCGCCCTCTGTCCCTAAAACCTATAGTAACGTCCATGGTGTAAGGCCTAAAATTTCTTCAAAGTTTACCCCTACCTTTTTCTGGCCTGCTCCCATAACGTGTTTGGTATCTTGTTAGGCGAGAGTCCTGCTAAGAGCTGGTCTATATTGGGGCTGTTCCCGATGTGTAGGACGATAGCACATATTATAGACACTTTTCTAGCTCCCCTCCTCATTATTATGGGGAGCCTGCCTACCACAAGCTCTGTTTGTGATGCGTCGCTCAGGTTATTGAGGCTGCGTGTAGACTGTGCAGACTATACACCTTGGGCTGATCGATAGCAACCCTCTATTGTTCATAGAGATAAGACTCCCGACAGTTGCTGTTGATTGCTGTAGACGACGAACGTATATATACATAAAAAATTCTTTACTACAACAAAGTTGAGTTAGTTTAGTTACAAAATTTTCAGATTAATACAAAAGAGGATTCGTTGCTTTGTATGTTTTTAATGGCGCAATACAGGTTCTCATCTCCCAATAAATTTCCATTTCTTCTACACTGAAGGCTAAATTGCTACACTGGAACATACTTTTACTTTATTTCTTTCTTTAACAGAATCGAGATAACATTTCAATTTTTCCCGTAGTAGTTGTTACGATTTTTTTGCGCAGGCTGACAACGGTATTATCTCGGTCTGCTGCATTTGTGTTTATAATGAAAGTCAATAAACCAAATCTAATCAACTTCTTGTTTATCTATTACTGAGGAAAGACACATAGATAAGCCGTTTCACGCACAATACATCTCTGTATAATTTTATGCTAGGCGTCTGTGGGCGCTGAGGCACACAGCTATTCCAGCTATGTTATTACTGTTCTGTCATATCCGAAACTTACGGCATACTTCTCATACGACTTCAGCATTTAAAACTCGCATAACTTTTCAAAAATGATCGAGACATCTTACGATTTCTTAAACATTAGTTTATTTTAATTTTGCAGGATGGCAGTAGTGCCTTCCTGCAGTTACTGCCCAACTTTTTGACTGTGGCATTACTCTAGTTCTTGACTGTTCTTCATAACACGTAAGACGTCCATTTTATTAAAGAATAGTGCCAATGAATTGCGTTGGTGAGGTACTTTCCTTTACCAAATGTTCTTTTAATTCTATGGCATTAGTACATCCCGTGTTTTTGTGAATTATTCACGCGGAATAAGCCAATTGCCCCGCGCTAATCCCCTATATGCACAGGTCTGTCCGCACTCTTTGATCTCCGCTATATTGGGACGCCTGAAAATACACGCACTCGCTGTTGCCACGCGGCGCCCACGACGAGCCGCTGGCTACTCACGTGTCATTTCTTCAGCTCTAAAGTGGACTTCTCGTACAGGCTCGTTAGCCTGCGAGACCCTGTCGAGGTGGCTTTATTTTAGGCGACTTTCGGTGCCACCCGCAAGTGTTATTCATTTCCCATAATGGCCCTGTGATAGTTAAATTCAACTTACATTGAAAATAACACTTCTAATTCTTATAATTGAGGATTAATATGACATTGTGCGTCAGCTATTATGACCTTATGTGCGTATATGTAAACTGGGCGTTTATATAATAATAAAACAAAACTCTTTTAATGACAGTACCGATACAGGTCGTCTAACAGTCCTTCGTACGCGAACTATAAAAAAAAGGATTGCGCGGTCAAAGTGTAAATTTTTGCAGTCAACGTATCAACCAGCTATATAAAAACAAATAGCTGCGCATTTTGATACTCAAGAGAAAGCAAGACTGGCGACGCAGTGGCGCCAGCGCCGCTAACCTTGCGACATTTGAACGGAATCTCGAGGTCGGCAGTCGTGCCCATGAATGCAGCAGCCTGCAGGGTCAAGTTAATAAGACGTAAAACACGTGCAAGGATACCAGCCAAGTGCGAAGTGCATTCACCGCAGCAGCTACTACTGCTACACAGATTACTTGCGCGTATTTGTTAATGGATGACACGCCGCCATTACGCGCCACTCCTGACATTTGATGTTCATTAGTTTTTATCAATGCGCTTTGATCAGAAAATATTTGATAACAATTACATTGATAAAAGTTGATGGACTTAAATAAGTGTTTTTTATGTATTTTATTATTTTTGTGCATTCATTGAATTATTTTTCATTCTGCAAATCGCCATTTACTGTGAAACATTCGTGGTTGTTTCACTTTTTCATTCCATCAAACGTTACATAACTGTGCAGACGCTTGCTCTAATTCACTCAGCATGTTTGCTAAGTTTGATCATCTTTGTTGACTTGGAGGAAAGTTAGTTCGGCGCAATGCGTCACCTCTAGCAAGTCTGACTAACTCAACACTCGAGCGAATATGGACACAAGTTTCTTGCGTCTGCACGCGCAGTAGTGCCATCCTAACCGAAGACATCTCATTCCTTTCGATGTTTAATAGTGTGAATTTTGTCCGCGATTTATTGATTAAACTTTTGAAAATTTCTCAGAACCAAAGCGTAAGATTTCATCAACATTTCCCCGTCTCGTTATCTCTGGTGTTGGCAGCCACTGAAGCGAGCTGATAAACATTCCCAGAAAGACACGTGTGTGTAGAAAATCTCCACGATATTCGCGCCTGACTTGAGTTTTCTCGAACGTCACGTTTATTCAAGCATGTCTCGTGAATTCAAAGACAAATATTTAGTCTAGCACGTTTAATTGGATTTAACTTTGGTGGAACACGGCACCTACTGACGATGCGGCAAATTTACAAGCGTAGCAATTAATTTGGTTTAAGTTTGTGGTCGTCATTATTATTTCCATTCATGTTTTACAGCTTGAATTAGTTCGTGCTATAACATTTACTAAAAATTTATATTTCAAGATACAACAGCTGTCATTAGAGAATTTGAATTACTGTCGGAATTATCATCCTGGAATACTGGAGCCATCCTTGGTAATTTTTTCTAGACATTTATCTATTGAGGTCATGGCTGCAGTTTAACGTACCTGCAAGGTACACGCAGTGCGCAGACTGTATACGTTATCTGCAGCGCTCGAGCGCAGGCAGGCGGCTGGCGAGCCTCTATCGAGATAACGTTGCCTGATCGCTCACTACGAGCTTTCTCCTCCACTGACTTTCAAATGAAGGGATATTTTGCCTCGTTGCTGCTGAATTTGAAAATTTTTATTATATTTAATTGTGAACTTACTTCAATGTTTCCTCATTTAATCTTCAGAGGAACTTTAATTTAAAATTACAATAAATGCTTAATGTATATTCTCTTATGTTAAACATTAAATTAATTGCAATTCATGCGCCGTATTTGTTTCCGAGTAGAAAAATCATATTTCGTATTCTTTTTAGCGCATTTTCTCATTTATGGAAAAAATGCACTATTGTGCTCGCCATGTCCGTCTGTCCGTCCGTCTGTCCGTCTGTCGGTCCGTCCGTGACCTCAAGTTTTCGTCGACGAGAAAATGCGCTCTCTGTCACTCACTGCAGTGAGTACTGAGTTATATTTTTTGTGTTAGGTTTTAGTGAGAGGCAATAATTAGTAAAGTATCAAAATTAATACTTATTAAGTATCTTACATTATTATTAGATTTCTAGGAAAATCATAGAATTAAAAAAAATTCTCCCATTATTTGTTTGAATGTTCTACTAATTTTCAGTACTCGAATTTGAACACATTATCTATTGTCGCATAAATCTAATTCTTAACATCGATGAAAATGCATTTAACAGTGAATAATTTTTCGCGTGAATTTAAAAAATTTAACAACGCGTGAAAGCAAAAATGGGGGGAATAAAACGGTAATTTCAGAGCAAAGCGTTATCATATTTGTCTATTTATTGAAATTATTTTGTCAAGAAATCTGCCGAGAATCTTCCATTGTAATTGTGTGCAAATGCTGCTTCCTGCAAATAATACGAGCTCCTGCTGCTGCCAATACTCGACCCTCACTGATTTTAATCAAACGCGTAGCACAGTTTCTTCTTCATTATTTACTTATTTCATTGAATAAAACTGAACTTAATTTCGATTTTAAAAAGTTACTTTAACGCATAGATACTGTGACTTTTGTTGACGAGGGCAAAACAGGCTATTCCATCCCTCAGACGTGTACTGCAATCCATGTTACTAATTTCAAGGGTAAGAACGAGTTCATTCATTTGTAATGGGTTAATATGACCGATTTAGACCGTGGAAGCATTCTATCCCTAGAAAGCTGTGAACTATTTGAACACAATAGCGTGATTTTTAGTAGTTTGCTATCAAAATTCATTGATTTTTCTAATTAAACGAAACTTGGACGCCCTCAGTAATTTATTTTGTATGACACAGGAAAGAAGCGGACTTAGAACTGCCAGCTCCTGGCCGCTACGCGACGGGCATCTTCTTCCTGGAGGAGTCGAGCGTCGTCGAGTCGCAGGGGCAGTTCGAGAACCTGGCCACCGCGCACGGCCTCAAAGTGAGTAACGGGGCCGTATGTAATTTTTTACACCGTTGAAAAATATAATTTTTGCATCGTTATACTATTTAATTTTTGTACCGTGTAAATTTTGCTCCTTGCAACGTAATAAAGTGTACCTATCATAAATCATTTATGTGTATTTTTTAGTACAAGGTTGGGTAATATAATGCTGCGACGCTGTCCAGTATAATTTTTTCGAGTTTGTTAGCGGTGGCGGCAGTATCGTGCAACGATTATGTGTCAAATATCGTTTATTTGTGTTTATTAGCCCCAGGTCGGCAGTATCATGCAGCGCCGATTGTAAATAACATCATTCTTCGAGTTTCTTCACAATCTTATGTTTGTCGAATATGATCAACTTTACTCTCAACTATTATGTACTCTCAACTATTATGTAAAACTATCACATATCTTGCATTAAAAAGGGAATAATTATTATTGTGGTGATGAAATGAGTTATATTTTTCAATGATACTTGTTTAGTATAATGCAATGAATAATACGGCCACAAGTGTCATTCGTTTAGCATTCCCAGTTGACTGGAATTTACGTGTCCTGCGTTTCGCGTTTTGTGGGTGTGGAAGCTATAAATGGAAACTACTGCATCATATGTTTAAATTAAATTCGATATTAATTTAATAGTAGGATTGATAAAAAACGTGATTTTAAACAATATGAATTGTCACCTCAATTTCCGCTGCCTTTGCCTTGCGATTCTAAGAAATTTCTTATGTGTATTCCATACGCGTTCATGTAATTGCACGCTTGTGTGTCAGTTAATTCGCAATTTTAAGAGCAATTTAATACCGTGAATGAACTCTAGCCTTTTCGTAGCGAGGTTAAAAGTCGCGATCGATGGACGAGGGCGTGTTTCAGAGACCTGACCTCACGAGCTTCCCATTGGCTGTTGCCGAGTGACGTCAAGCCTACGGTTTCCCGTATTGATCCAAAACGATGTCCAATTCAAGGACGGAGGAGGGGGGGGGAATGGAAATATCTCCCTCCCGTGTTATCAATCTTATGAAACTATTCCCTTTGCGCCGTCTCTGCCATGAACGGTGACGGCCGGCTTCCATCGCCTCATTTGGTCTTCACTCTAGGTTCCAGAAGCGCAGTATTGGATGCACTGCGGTGAAATTCCCAAGGTTTTACCTTGATCTGAATAACATGGAGATTCTTTGAATCTCTATGCAATAAATTGCATTTTTCCTCCATAGTGAAGGCGATTTTCGTGCATTAAAATATCAGTGCTTATTTAAGCTACTTCAGAGATAATGACTGATTTCATTATCCCGTTCAATTTAAATCAGCGCTCGTAGCGGGACATGCAGGTGTCTTGTATCAGCGAGCGGTGCTGGTCAGATACTAGAGCCTGTACAGTGCACAGCAAGTCTTCAGAGCTTTATACTAATTAATTGTTTTCGTTTACATTTATTACGTTCAGTATTTTTTATTTCTCTTTTAACGGTACGACGAATTATTTTATGCCATCACGTTTAGTCGCCGCATTCCATGCAGTGTTGAGGACATGAAGCTTCTAGCGCCTCGCGTGCCCTCGCTGTTTCGCTCAATAGTTGAACCTGTATAATTGTAGCCCACGCTGCGCCACCGCCATCACGAATAGCCTTCACTGTCATGAGGACGAGTTCAGTTCGGACCATGAATTGCTTCAATGAATAAAAAGTTATTATGATAAGCAGTAAAAAGTTCGTGCTATGAATCGAGGACGAAGCGATCGTCTTAACCAGTGTTAAGTTACCAAGAGACTTGATATTACGAGCGTTCCATTTCGTTTTATTTGCATGATTTACGATTAATGAAGTATCGCGAAAAGGCAAAATTTTCTCATTTGCTAAACATGAAGACTTGAGTCCTACCATGGCGATTGTTTTTTTCTGTTCGACTCCGCGCACGACTTGCTGGATCAGGACTCAGGCCCAGCCTGCTGTCTTTTTTCTCAGTAATCAAGGAGTGTTTGGTCATGTCCAATACATGCCATTTATACTTCCTGACATGATATTGTGAAGAATTTTGTAGCAATTGGAACTTTCTTGATATAATGAACGTTTCTCCATTATTCACTGGTGTCCATTGGGTGCCTCACACCTTAGTCTTTACTAACGATATTTCGAGTTTCTTGGCTTCATGGTAAGAATAGTATTGGCGAAGATTAACGCATCAACAGACAAATGGTTGAACAAATCTCATTTCGTAAGCCTCGAGATATAGCGACATTGCTGGACACTAACATGCATGTGTCGCAACGGGCTCCCTCCCACCATTTCTACCTCAAACGAACAGAGCCTTATTGCGGTGAGGTTTTGTCAAGATTCTCTTCACGTGCTGCTCCTTCCTTCTGTCTCTGCTGCTCAGCCTTCGACATGTGACCTTGACCTGCTGCACTCCCTTTGAACGACTCTACAGAACGTACAATTATGTGTAATAAAATGCCATTACCGTTATCACTTCCATGTTATTCCGTCTGAGATCAAAGACGCTGCAATGCGTTATCCAAGAGAGTTTTTACTGTCTAGAAATAGAATATTGACCTCGATTGCACAGAGTCTATGGTTCTCTTCATACCAAGCAATAGCTTGGGGTACATTGCCATGTGAACTTTAGAGCGCACGTTGCTCATAAACTCTGATGTATGAAGCTCATTCTTATCTTATCGGCGCCGATTAATCGAGGGGGCGCAGCCATTGGCCTGTGCGCTATATCTTGGGGGAGGGGGTCGATAGGGGGAGGGGGGTTACCCCTTTTTAGGAATTATCCTTGGTTTGATAATTTTGAAGGCCGGCTCTAAGGATTTGCATTATCCCAGCTTGTATTCTTATCTCATCATAATAACTTTAATTAATATTTTTTTCAAATAGTTACAGTAAATGGAAACGAAATTTTAGATCATTGTAGTTAGCTAGTCAAAAGTCATTTCATGGTATTTTGAAATTGAAACTCTAAATATTTCGATGCACCTGGCGTACAGGTGCTGCACTGGAGGCGGGTGCCCGTGGACAGCAGCGTGCTGGGCAAGGTGGCCAAGAGCACAGAGCCTCTCCAGATGCAGGTCTTCGTCATCCCTCCTGATGATCTTGACGACCACGCCTTCCACAGACAGGTGAACATTAGTTATATGTTTCTATCAAAGTTGTTATACATTGAATGAACGGATGTGAGAAGCCGTTATTATTATTGTACTTTATCTAATACCTTGAATTCAAATGTTAGCTTTAGACCTTGAGTTCTACTTTGATCTGAAAGGCCTGAAGCAACTAGCCATTGCAGTTTGTACTTCTTGGAAAGTCGAAGGCAGTTGGACTTGTGGCCCAACGAGGGTGTATTATGCAGCTTTTGTGGAGCATCACTCTCGACGTAATGTGGCATTAACGGGCAGCCGCATGAAACATTCGCCGACTCCTTCACCTCGCGCTCTTGTATTTATTCATATGCAACCCGACGCATAAACCTTGCATTTGCCGTAACTGTAACATCTCTAACGATGAAGGTCTACGCTGAGCTGGAGCAATGATTACTTACCCACCGTCCATCAGAAAACAGGAAGTCTACATGTTCACCAAATACTAACTGCCTGTTTTGAAATTAGATACGTCAGTAAATTCACGAATTATTAAACTGTCTTTCTATCTTTACTCGGCTCACTTATAATAGAAACTAAATACATGCCAATGTTCAATACCGTTTGACTTTGGTTTCCTTCTGTATTTGTCACATGGGGATGTTGACTTAGTAATCGGGATATCGACTTCTGTGAGAACTGACGATAGTATCGCTACTGTATCGATTCTCTTCTATCACCCTATACTCGACTAATGCCTTGTTCACGATAGCTTATCTTGCTATTCGTGACGTGCTAACCGCTCACGAGTTTGCTGCAAGTCGTTTATCCTATTTTATGTTTTCCTTAGCTAACGCAGGCTCACAATATTATTTCCTGATTTTTGCTAGTTTTTGCAAACAACAGTTTTGAACCTTGGGGGTTCTTTCCTTGCTTCCATATGGATGTACCCTCGCTAGATTCTCTTAACCTATTCAGGAAAACTCACAGAACTGGACAAAATGAGTTAGTTCTCCGTGATACTATTTTTTTCTCTGGAGTTACGACGGCTACATGGACTATCGTATTTAATAAAAAGCTACTTTGCATCGCCCTGTGGCAAAATGCCGAGGAAATTGTGTGGGCGGTAATTGAACAATTGTACCGCGCACGGGTTGTCTGCTCTGCTCGGCTCACTGCCGTTATTGATCTCTCCCTCTGCCGGGCCTCTTACTCCATGCGCCACGTCTCTTAAAGATCACTTGCGCGTTGAAGCTTTGACGTTGTATCAAAGAAATGGTAATATTTTCGCCAACTTACAGCAATTCAATGATTTATATTTGGGCTGCGATTCCTATATCATCGTTAGTCATTGATAATTAAATTCTTCGTCACCTACAAAGCTATCCATGCTTTCCCATCTGCTCAATGATCGGTAAAGACACAGCGACTTTTAGCTTTATAGTGATAATTAGAGCAAACAATCCTAAGAATTCCACTTCCTTAGTATGCTTCTGAAGTAGGTTCTGGAAGTGGGTTCCAGAAGGGGTTCTAGAAGTGGGTTTCTAGAAGTGGGTTCCAGAAGTGGGTTCTAGAAGTGGATAAGTTTGTTCATTTGTTTGGTGGTTGCAGGTGTGGGTGCTGCGTAAGCGAGCATCTCACCGCCTGCCAGCCCCCGGCCGCCGCTTCTACGTGTGTTCGCTGTCAACCACGACGATGGTGTACAAGGGGCAGCTCACGTCTGATCAGATCTGGACATACTTCCTCGACCTCGCCGTGAGTGCCGCGACTATTATATGTTCGTTATCGTTTGAAGCGTCTTTGTTGTTTTTCCTCATGGTCATGTTGGGTAAAATTGATAAATAAAAATGATATTTTGCATGCGAAAAGTAGTTTAATTCATATCACGTTTATTTGATTATATTTACAGAGACTACATTTTGACTGCCTATGTTCAGCATTCACTCAATATTTTCATAACAAATACCTAAATATATTTAGTAGATCGTTATGGAAATGAAGTATGTTACGTGTTTGTTACTTGTGCAGAGCGCTGACTTCCAGACGTACCTGGCCCTGGTGCACACACGCTTCTCCACCAACACCTTCCCCTCCTGGGAGCGAGCTCATCCTCTCAGGTCATCTAAATTTTACTCGCCACGATCCCACCCGTTGTATTATTAACCAATAGTGATTTGTTTTGAAATGTTCCCATGATTACTCGATTGAATTTAATAGATGAGAGCGTGTTAATACAATACAATTGCAAAGCCCTGACACGGTTAGATCTTTCTTAGTAATTATTGCAGCCCATTCACTGACTACAAAGCATCAAATAAAAAAGTAATAATAAATAAAAATAAATGATATAATAATTCGAGTACAGCAACGGCATCGTATGTACATGACGACGCTAGCTTTCGACACGGTTGGATCTTTCTTAGTAATTATTGCAGCCCATTCACTGACTACAAAGCATCAAATAAAAAAGTAGTAAACCAAAAAAATATAATAAATAAAAATAAATAATATAATAATATAGATAAAAATTTCAATAATAAAAAATAAAATATTCTTTGAAATGCGAATAATTTGTGTCTTGAAGTTTGCTATTTAGTTGGCCTTTCCCTTGAGATTCACTTGCAAATATCATAATTAACCCCAGGCTTCTATTCGTTCGTCTGACTACTTCAACTCATCAGCCACACATCTCTGCCACGCTGTATGAATAACATACAAGCTTTCTTTACTTATTTACTCGCGTGATGCAGGATGATGGCCCACAACGGCGAGATCAACACGCTGCGTGGCAACGTAAACCTGATGACGGCGCGTGAAGGCGTCATGAAGAGCGCCGTGTTTGGCAAAGACTTGCCCACGCTGTACCCCGTCGTCGAGCCCAACCTCTCAGACTCCGGCGCTGTCGACTGCTGCCTCGAGTTCCTGGTCATGGCAGGCGGCCGCTCCCTGCCCGAAGTGAGAGTCTCAGAAGACTTTGGTGTATATGTTTGGGTGTCATCTGATGGTGATGTTGGTGGTGCAATCTAGTGTGAATAAGTTTGTGCATGTGGCTGGTGGTATGGTGTGAGTATGAGTGTTAGCATCTTGTGTTGAGTGAGGTAATGCATGCTGGTGTGGAGAAAGATGGTGCCAACTGGTGTGAATGTGGGTGATGGCATCATGATGTTAGGCAAGCGACATCTCGTCTACATGTGGTTATCACCTGGTGTGAATATGGGTGAGATATGTAGTGACAAGTGAATATGACTAGTGCCTGGTATAAATGTGGGTATGACAAGCAACTGGTGTAACTGGTATTCAATACCTTGGCATCAAGTGCTGAGGTCGGAGACATCTGGTGTGAATTGGATGTCATCTCGTGCGAACCTTGGTAACATCTGACGAAAATTTGGTTGGAAACTAGTATTCATTTGGTTGTCGCTAGATGTGAATTTGGGTGGTATCTGGTGTGGTTGACGGCGGCATGGTGTGGATGTAGGGGGATGTGGGTGGCATCTAGTTTATAGTTGTTATGGATATCGGTATGGATGTGCAGAATGTGGGCTAATTATACTTGAATTATTAGATTCTGTTGCAGGCAAGTTTGATGGTGTCAGAAAAAATCACTTAATTAACCCTGGCACGAGGTCTGAGCATAAGTTTGCCTTATCAGTGGCATTTATCTTGGCTTTTCATGGATTTTAAAAGAAATTTACCTGAAAGCTTTTCTTTATTTCAGTGAAATTCACTGAGAATATTTTGCGTGGCAGGCGATCATGACGATGGTGCCCGAGGCGTGGCAGAACGACCCTAACATGCACCCTGAGAAGCGCGACTTCTACCGCTGGGCGGCCTGCGCCATGGAGCCCTGGGACGGCCCCGCTCTCATGACCTTTACTGACGGCCGATACATCGGCGCCATCCTCGACAGGTTAATATTCAAAGGTTTTATTAAAGTTCGCTGTGAAATGGGCTGAATATACCATCGGAAACCAGAGATTCGAAAGTGATTCACGTTTAAATTTCAACAATTAATCTTATTATAGAAGACTTAGTCAATATCTGTCGTGTTATGACATGTTACAACTCAATGAACATATCTTCCACTATCACTTTCTAATTGTTGGGCCGGTGGTATGTATCAGGAAGTTGCGGAGTGGACATTCTTTCATAATCATTCTTTTCCGAATTAATTTATTTTTGGCTAGTGGTTAATGGCAGCTGCCGATGCTCTTTCGTCGCGAAGAGTGTATACGTCACACAATAACCTTCAATTTTGTGCGAGGTGAGATCCTGTAATGTTCACTAAAATTCTCTGGACTGTACGGTATGTTGCAATCAATCAATTATATACAGGCGCGAATGAGCCAACTGCATCACTTTATATTTAGTTACACCTCTAGACTGAGCTCCTGTATTTCGAGTTACAAACGAGGCACTCGACTATCACTCTATATTGTTGTCAATCCAGTTACTTTTGTGCATGAAATTGATGATGGGTCCCATTGTCTGGACCTGATACGTGTGATCTGAATTATAATTCACTTCCACGGGTACCCCAGACAACGTAGCTTACGTAGGGCATTCGTTTATCACACGAATGAATTGCAAGTATGTTTACACTTATGGGCTCTCGACGACACCTCGTGTTTCTTGTAGCTGACGTGAAATGTGCATAGATCCTCACTCTCAATACCAGAACGCATTCCCGCGTCCAAGGTTTTTGGCATCGAGGGCCAAAATCTCATAAATGAGCATCTTTCTCGTGAACCTTTCATTATGGTCTTCTGCTAACATTTCGTTTGCTTGACAAACTCTCTTGAGTTGTTGTAGTTTTGTCAACCATCTTGTGCGTCGTTTTACGGTTTCATTTCGTTTGTTTTTGGTTTTCTGGTTTATTATTATCTCTCCGAGCTTATTATCTTCTAAGTTTCGCTTTAACAAGTAGTTTGCACCAACCATCGTAGAAGGTCTCCACTTCACTTATCTTCACTATTTTTTTCTGTTCTTTATTGTCTTATTGTTTCCAGCTAAGTCTTCTGCCACATGACTTTTTTTTTACCGTCGTCAAATATCTAATGCCCATCAAATTTATGAGCACTCGCTGACGATGTGAAAAAAAAACTCGTTTAGCAAAGCTAGTTCGAATTGAATCCTCAACCAGGTATCGACGTAAAAAAACTGTCGTGTGTGGGAGCATTTGTGTGTAATTCCGTAATTGACTACAAATTCAGACAGGTTTGTTAGAGGCCGGTTTTGGGCGGAGCTCCTGCTCCACCGCTCACGGTTTCTACTTTTGCTGTCGCTACGGCAACCCGCAGTGTGTGCAATGTTGGCTATACCCGCGTGTCGTGCTAGTCACTAACCATTTTCTTTGACTCGACAGGAACGGTCTTCGCCCTTCGCGCTACTATGTCACCAATGACCGGGTGCTCGTCATGGCCTCCGAAGTGGGAGTTTATGACACCGAACCGTCCAATATCCTGACGAAGGTAACCTCCTGGGCAGCCTAGCTCACGTGGTTGCTTGCTTCATGCATCATGGAGCTGAAAGGCATGGCGGAGTCATGAAGACCGCTTGCATGTGGTGTGCAGGCGCGGAATCATATCGTGATACCGGCATCATAACTCTGATTATTCCTACCAGCTGCTACGTCATCGTCCTTTTTTCTTTCAGTGCCTAACTCAAAAAATTTTATGTTCATGATTAATGATTAATCTCGGTATTAGGAGGCGAAGTGTTTTTTATTTCATGGCAGGAAAGCCTACGACTAACAACAGTTCTAACGTTACATGTCCTACAGATCCTTCTTAATGTTTATCTTTTAATTGGATTTACTACTTTAATCGTTTGTATTTTTGTTAACCCCGCAAAGCCCATATGTATTGGAGGAATTTTTGAGATAATAACGAGCAGAGAATCAGAGTAATTTTTTTTTGTAATCAGCACTTCCCAAGAAATTTTTTTTCGCATTGACTCCTCTTTTTACAGATTCCTGTGCTAGGCCGGAGTGTTTTTTCCTATTGCTCACACAATTATTTTTTATAAGTTCTCAAAGTTTTCACGTGGTTTACATGAATATTTGAATCATTACCGATGACGACGGCTTATCAAAGCAGGTATGTCCCGCGGTCCGGCTTCAAATGACCAGCCAATTGAAAAGATTCATCAAATGTCAGATCGATTCGCTTCAACGTCCCATGCTTACGAACAGTTGGTGCATTTTTTTCTTATTTCAATGAATAAACAGCACTATCGCTACACGCTCGAAACATTTTATTACTTTTTTTTCAAACATGACTTAAAGTGCAGATCCATTTATGCTTACTGATTGATTTCTTATTACCGGTTTATAAAGTGAGAAGTGAATCTAATCGAAACAACGCAGTAATCCCCCAGTTCTACGTCCTCTGTTAAAGTGGATACCTGGTAATCACCTGTGACATCAAAGTTGTTTAGTCCGTGTCTGGCTTCATTATTTCTATCCTTTTCTGGACACGACGCAGTTTTGGACTTTTGAGTTTATAATTTGGGTATCGGGTAGGCGGGAAGTACACGTGTTGTTGTGTGTTGCGCAGGGTCGGCTGAAGCCTGGCCGTATGCTGCTCGTGGACACCTTCGAGAAGATCGTCAGCAAGGACGAGGAACTCAAGCTGCAGATCGCACGATCTCGGCCTCACGCCGAGTGGATCAAAGAACAGGTATATATCTTCTGACGATATCTTCTGCAGTGCATTTGTCAGCTTGGTAAATGAGTAGCGTTATTGAATGTGGCATATATTTTGATTCTAAATCGTGATTTGATCATGTCTCGTGATGAATCGCGTGAAAGATAAATACTTCTTAATGAACAATGCATGCTTCAGGCGAAATCAAGCAACTTCATAGATAGTTCTACCTTAAAGTCTTCGGCAATGTGTCATGAGCACAGCACGGGATTTTACGGGTATATTAATATGTATATTGTAGCGAGTCATAATCAAGTGTTCTGACATTAACTCTTCTGCCATTTTCCTCCCATGCTCACTCGGATGAATCTAGATGGTAAGCAAAAATCTCGTTCACGGAGACTATATCGAAATCCGTTGACGTTTTGTCCTGAAGGAATCATGCACGCAACTTTTCTATACCCGGAATCCTCTCGGATTCTTTAAAATCATTTTAGATTTCTTATCTGTTGCCGTTAACCGTCATTATTGTATGTTACTGCTTCTCCTCTATCTTTGGCCTCACCCCTTTAGTCAATTCTTACACCTTTGTGAACGCTGCTTAATTAGTTTGCAGAAGTACTAAATGACCTTGTTTCCAGAGCGCTGTACGTGCATCGCGTAAGATGCGCGTACAGCGCTCTGGTGACCTTGTTTAAAAGAAGTTTTTTAATATTCCGCTGCATTTGTATATACAAAATCTTGATGTACGATATAATAATCGAACCCCAAATTGCGATTGTACTTGCATCTTACGAAATTGTTTGTCGTACCTCTCACCCATACGCGCTACAGTTCACCATGGCTGACCTCTACGCGGTGCACGAAGGCAGCCTGCCTACGATGGAGCACCAAACACCCGTCACGTCGCCCACCACCTCCAGCCCCGTGGGTGAAGGCGTCACCAGGACATATGGAGGCGACCGCCGCCTGCCTGCCTTCGGCTACACTCTCGAGACGATCAGCATGCTGCTGCTGCCCATGGTCAAGACTGAGTGAGTCTCGCCTTCCTCTCGTTATTTTGTTTTCCTTTACGTTTTTGTTTTTGTTATTATTTGGGAAATTTAGCCATGGTATTTTGTTCAACAGTCTTATTAAATTGATTCTTAAGTTAATCTTAAGTGTGAACGGCAATGAACTAATTCACAACGTATTCATGTTTCTCACAGGAAGGAAGCCTTGGGTTCGATGGGCAACGACGCGCCGCTGGCGTGTCTATCCGAGTACCAGCCGCTCATGTACGATTACTTCAAGCAGCTCTTCGCTCAGGTCACCAACCCACCCATCGACCCCTTCAGGGAGCGCATCGTCATGTCACTCGCCTGTCCTATCGGTGAGATACGCTTGCGTTCTTAGCTTGTGTTTCTATATATCTTGTAAAGTGTTGACTGGCAATACTTAGAATTAGCATTTCCATTAAACTGTGAGCAGCCATTGTTCTCTTTCATTCTCTCCTCGTAAATCGCCTCATTTGATGCACTAGTGTAACTATTACATTATTAGGTTTTCGCAAACTTCATTTAGAAAGTCCGTTTTTAATAGAATCAAATTTAGGATCAAACCTAACTTGAAATGTCTGCTCATACTTTTGTTGCTATAATGCTTTTCGATTAATTGTCTAGTCTATAATGTTTCACCCCAATGTGAGCTGTTTCTTCCATGAAATGAATAATTTTATTTTCGTTTATTGTTTGATCATCACTTACTTCCCCCGTAAGGTCCTCAAGCGAACATCCTGGAGCCGTGCGCCGAGCAGTGCCACCGCCTCTTCCTGGAGAACCCCATTCTCTCCCTCAACGACCTGCAGGTCAGGCGCTTACATGCCTTTGACTTGGTGTTTAGCTTCAGAGTCATTACTATAATTTTGGAGGAAGAATCGAAGTTGTGCATAGAATATTTTATCTCGGTGTAAACTATTGTTTGCCTTATATTTTTCTGTCATAAGCGTGGATGAGATAGACCTTTTACTTTCATAGCTTTGAAAATTTTGTTTCAGAAAAAATGATCATCCTAAATTCCAACTGTCACTTTTCATAATATGGCTCATAGGACATAAGCTTTGTCGGTTCACGGCCTTTTCACACTACATCCCACAATTCTTCCATCCCCTTTCGTCTTTAGAAACCTATATTTTTCTATTTTTCCCTTCAGTCAAGAATCTTAAACTCAGTGCTCCAGCCAGAGACTTTTGGGAGCGAGGAGATTCTCACTCTGCTGTGTGAAGCCTCACTTATACTTCCTAAGAAGATCAACCAATTGCCACCTAGTTGATGAATGTGTTGGTTTTCCTTCCTAAACAATAAAGAAGTTTAGGGATTTGGATTAAATTCAGACTACTACTGAAATGTTTTAACATCTGCTGAAACTTGCGCAGTTGATGTTTGTTTAAAAGCATCAAGATTTCAAAGCCCATGCACTCTAAAAAAACGCATGTGGAAAGTCATATGGAATTTTTTTTCCTTGCTGACAGGTGCTGAAAGCGACGCGTCACCGCAACTGGTGCTCGCAGATCATCGACATTACGTTCCCTGCCAGCGACGGACCTGCCGGCCTGCAGGCCGCCATCCAGCGCGTCTGCGACGAGGCCTGCGTCGCCGCCAAGGAGGGCCACCAGATCCTTGTCCTCTCTGACCGCGCTATGGGCCCTGACAGGTGCGCCCAAATATAGTAAACAGTTTAAAAATATTTAACTATAACACATAATTTTATATGGTATTAATGACGACCTCAACGACCTTTGGGAACCCACTACTTGGGTATCACCTCTAACACGGAATTAAATAACTCCTACTAATGTAAAGCCAACTTAGCTCAATCTATCAGAATCGATTTGGTAGCTCTGTTCAGTTATTACTTCGTTTGAACATGTTTCTTACTATTCCAATGAATGTTTTACTGTTTGATAATATTACCATTTGCCTCCAGGGTTGCGGTGAGCGCGTTGATGGCTCTGGGCGCCACGCACCACCACCTCATCGAGAAGCGCCAGCGCATGAAAGTTGGTCTCGTCCTCGAGACGGGCGAGGCCAGGTGAGATAAAATTAATACCATAGTCTTATAAATTCACTTAGAATTTAGATAATGAGGAATGATTGAGAAATTGAACTTCAAATGTCAAATTGTTATTAAATGTTACTCGAGTTGCTCGTGTTACTGGTTTTGGTTCAACGAGTTGGCCCTCTTAGCTCAAGTTTCTCAAAAAATCCTTCTGATGAACTTGTCCAACATTACTTTTAATTTTCACAAAAAATTTTGTGCCTGAGTAATTTTTGTCCATTTGTATGTTTTAATTCAAAATGGGCATATTTTTAAAATTCAATTTCGAATGCTCTTCCGAACTCAGTTAACGGGATTTTTATTTTTTCGTGTTCATTATTATCTCATCTTATACATGCAAGACTGGAAATTTTTCGACCCAGGTAGAAAATTCGTCCCTATTCTTTGGCTATCATTTTACCTTACCTTATTTTTATGTCCTCATATGAGGATTAATTAATTAATTGTCCTCATGTTACCTGTTGTTGTTAATAGGGAGGTACACCACATTTGCCTGCTGGTGGGTTATGGCGCTGACGCGGTGTGCCCTTACCTCGTGTTCGAGACCATGGCGTCTCTCAGGGAGGAAGGAGTCCTACCTCAGGACCTGGACGATCACACAATATATAAGGTATATTTGCTTAACATTCTTTGTCTCATTTTCGTGTGGGTCTCCAACTGTATTTTATTTACAACTGCACAATTAGTGTTCATGTAGTAAGTACTGGTAACATGGAACGAGCGCTGCATCAATGTTAATAACTTTTAAAACTTTCTTGAATTCAAAGAGGATTTTAAAAGGAAGTAAATTGAAAGCGCCTACTGCAGGGATAATGAATTTTGATTATAGCCCCAACTATCCATGCTTCGAGTTTGATGTAGTGATATTTTACAGAACTACAGCGCTGCCATGGACCGCGGTCTGTCGAAAGTCATGGCAAAGATGGGCATCTCGACGCTTCAGTCATACAAAGGCGCCCAAATCTTTGAAGCCGTTGGCATCTCGGCTGAGATCATTGATACCTGCTTCAAGGTAAGTTACTTGTACACTCTCTTCCAGGGAATTAATGCTCACAGTGAATATAAACAAATCGTTATTGGTTGCGTCCAATAAATTTTTTTTGTCTCAGTTTCGATACCAGCTACTCTTTAGAATTTTTTAATGCGCCTGCAAGTACTTAAAAACTATCTTTGCGGTTCAATGAAACATGTGAAATTTTTATTATTCAATTAATACAGTCCCGATTGTTTAGTTAAATTCAATGCAACTTTGAGATTGAAACACCCACTTTAACAGCGCTTTTATCGTAAAATGATATCTCTAATTTTTTATTTAAATATCATTCTGCAATTTTGAATACTGCATCAGATACACCCACTTGAATATTTCATAAAGTGACATAAATCACCTACAGATGGTCCCAAATTATTGTAATAAATTCCTACGTTCAGGGCACGGCGTCGCGTCTGGGCGGCGTGACGATGGCTATGGTGGCAGAGGAGCAGTTCCAGCGACACCTGCTGGCGTACGGCGAGCGCGAGTGCGACACTCTCACGCTTCGCAACCCAGGCTTCCTGCACTGGCGGGCTGGTGGCGAGAAGCACATGAACGACCCTGACTCTGTGGCCCACCTTCAGGTTTGGCATGTGACATTCATGCTTCCTTGAAGACTTCCTTGTTTAGAGATAAATTAATTCCTTACTTGCAAAATCAATTTTACGTTGAATTGATATTATAAATGCTTATTAGTTTGCTGTCTTGACAAGTTTCACGGTTAATTCATGGCTTGGGAGGATGCCAAGGTATGGTGTGGACAAAATTAATGCTTTGATTGTGTGTTGGCAGGAAGCTTCACGCAGCAACAGTAACAACGAGTACGACAAGTTCCTCGAGCACACGATGAAGAGCATCAGGGAGTGCACGCTCAGGGGGCAGCTCGAGCTCAACAAGATCGCCGCGCCCATTGACATCTCTGAGGTGAGACATCTGGCGTTCCTTGCATGACAAGTTTTGGTACTTTATTCTTCTCTCTATTGGAGAAATATCTTATTATTTCATAGTCTTTTATTCAACTACCAAAACAACTATCATTGCAAATACGTTGTTAAGATAACGTTGGGGCATAAGTACTTAATTCATTGTTCGTCCAGGTTGAGCCAGCGTCTGGGATCGTGAAGAGGTTCGTGACGGGCGCCATGAGCTTTGGTTCGATCTCCATGGAGGCTCACTCCACTCTCGCCATCGCCATGAACCGCGTGGGGGCAAAATCCAACACCGGGGAAGGAGGTACGATAACTTCGTTCTAATTTATTATATTTTTACAAATTTTGTTTCTAGTATACATACGAATAATATCTTTGAAATGTATTATGATTCTTTCCTTAATAGTGTTGAAATATAACATCAATTTTCCTAATCCTAACTCTTATCGAGCAATAAAAAAAGTAACACAAATTGTAAACACAATCTAAGATAAAAAAATTAAGACAAATTTTAAAGACAATCTAAGATGCGGGTTTTGGTTCGGTGCAATTTAAATGCACCAAAATTTGTTATGATTCTAGGCGAAGACCCCGAGCGCTACACTAACCAGGACCCGAACAACAACCGCCGCTCCGCCATCAAGCAAGTGGCCAGCGGACGCTTCGGAGTCACCGCCGCGTATCTCGCCAACGCCGACGAACTCCAGATCAAGATGGCTCAGGGGGCCAAGCCTGGCGAGGGCGGAGAGCTGCCTGGATATAAAGTAATAAGTCATCGATGTCGATATATCGCTCCTGTGTATGATCAGTTGCCCAAAATGCGATATTTAAATTTATTTCTTAGCTTCATTCATAGCTTGAGCTTATAACCACGCCAGAGGGGCAGTTGTCAATGTCTACTTAAGAAATTTTCCTGTTGAAAAGTTATGAAATTTTTGCGATCTTCCCCCGTGAGGTGTCTGATGGCATCGCCAAGACCCGTCATTCTGTTCCTGGCGTGGGCCTCATCTCCCCTCCGC
This sequence comes from Hyalella azteca, assembly GCF_000764305.2. Lineage (NCBI taxonomy): Eukaryota > Metazoa > Arthropoda > Malacostraca > Amphipoda > Hyalellidae > Hyalella > Hyalella azteca. The sequence continues at coordinate 136,493 of NW_025933700.1, forward strand.
CACACCACGACATCTACAGCATTGAGGACCTCGCTGAGCTCATTTACGACCTTAAATGTTCTAATCCGAACGCGCGCATTTCCGTTAAGCTCGTCTCCGAAGTCGGCGTCGGCGTCGTAGCTTCTGGTGTGGCGAAGGTACAATATATTTAGCAGTCTCATGTATTGACGCTAGGTGTGTTTAATCAGATAGAAGTCTTTTTCAAGTTACTGCAGGCGGACTATTTTCAACCTGCGTTTTTATCACAAATTTTTAGCGTTTTATTTTTTGGTATGGTATAGACTCCCAATTACTGTTCAGAGGCCAACGGCTTGAAAAACTTGAGCAAAAATAATGTACAACTGGTAAAATTTCAACACTATAATTTTTAAACTGCCTAATTATTAAAGTACCTAATTTGGATTCAATTCCTTCATAGAAATTCACTTACTTTGTTCGTTTCTACTGTGGTAACTTGGATAACGGTGGTTGAATACGCTCAGGGCAAGGCAGAACACATCACCATATCAGGACACGACGGAGGCACGGGAGCCAGCAGCTGGACTGGCATCAAGAACGCTGGTCTGCCCTGGGAGCTGGGCATCTCTGAGACCCACCAGACGCTCGTGCTCAATAATTTACGCTCGCGAGTCGTGCTCCAGGCTGATGGTCAAATCAGGTGCGGCTTCGACGTGGTCGTTGCAGCCATTCTTGGTGCTGACGAATTCGGCTTCAGCACCGCACCCCTCATCGTCATGGGATGCACCATGATGCGCAAGTGCCATCTCAACACGTGCCCTGTCGGAGTAGCAACGCAGGACCCAGAACTCAGGAAGAAGTTCGAAGGAAAGCCGGAGCACGTGGTCAACTACTTATTCTTGCTGGCTGAAGAGGTAATTTTTAAGTTTATTTGGCAAGATTACAGAATTTTTGCATTTCTAAACCATCGGCTCGACTGTTAATTGAAATGCTGAAATTTCATTCTATAATTTGGTTAATTGTTAACGATACTTATATACAAATTTTCTGTTCAGGTCCGCAAGCATATGGCATCTTTGGGCATTCGCAAGTTCCAGGATCTCATTGGACGCACAGATTTGCTCTCCGTACGCAAGTCTTCGATGGCCAAAGTAAACACAGTCGACTTCTCCGCCATCCTCAAGAATGCGCTCACGTTGCGCCCTGGCACAAACATCGTGGGTGGCTCCGTGGCTCAGGACTTCGAATTAGATAAACATCTTGACAATATCCTCATTGAACGAGCCGCTGGCGTAATTGAAGGAACCGAAAAATCGGTCGATATCAAATTGGACATTCACAATGAGTGCCGCGCAGTTGGAGCCACTCTCTCGTACCGCATTGCTTTGAAGTATGGCGATGCAGGGCTGCCTGAAGGGAGCAGCATCAACATTTCCATGAAAGGCTCAGCCGGTCAGAGCTTCTGTAACTTTCTCTCTAGGGGCGTGCATGTCACTTTGGAGGGCGATTCCAATGATTACGTCGGAAAAGGTTTGTCCGGAGGTGAGGTTGTCATTTTCCCTGAGAAAGATCTTCCTGAAAACTTCAAATCGGACGCGAACGTAATCGTCGGAAATGTGTGCTTATACGGCGCCACGAGTGGTCAAGCTTTCTTCCGCGGGATCGCAGCTGAAAGGTTTGCTGTGAGGAACTCGGGTGCTGTGGCTGTTGTTGAGGGTGTTGGCGACCACGGTTGTGAGTACATGACCGGGGGCGTTGTGGTTATTCTTGGAATAACGGGACGAAACTTTGCTGCTGGTATGTCTGGTGGCATTGCTTACGTATACGACAAAAACTTGGAGAAAAAGTGCAACACATCAATGGTTGAACTTCTACCACTGGAGAAGGAAGAAGATCTCGCATATGTTGCGAACTTACTAAAGCTTTTCGTCGAGAAGACTGGATCTATTGTGGCCGAAGACATCCTATCAGACTGGCCTGCGAAAGCTTCCAACTTCGTGAAGGTGTTCCCCTATGAGTATCAGAGAGCTCTTCGTCAGATTGCTGAACGTGAAGCTCTGAAAGAAGAAGAAAAGCTGCCTGTTAAGGAACCTGCCAAGAATGAGCCCGTCGTTCAAGACATAGAAGACACAATTGCCGACTCCCAGCAGATGGACAAGAGCAAGGCTGAGCGTATCTTGGACAAGACACGAGGTTTCATGAAGTACAAACGTCAGACAAAGACGTACAGAGATGCAGATGCACGCCAAAAAGACTGGGACGAAATCTACAACCATGAGAATGTACGCAAAGGTCTGAAAACACAGGCTGCTCGATGCATGGACTGTGGAGTTCCTTTCTGCCAGTCTTCTCATGGATGTCCGCTCGGTAACATCATCCCTAAATGGAACGATCTAATCTTCAATGACAACTGGAAGGAAGCGCTGCAGCAGCTGCTGCAAACAAACAACTTCCCTGAATTTACTGGCCGTGTTTGTCCTGCACCTTGTGAGGGCTCTTGTGTTCTTGGCATCAACGAACTGCCAGTGACCATCAAGAACATCGAAGTGTCCATCATCGACCATGCGTTTGAGCAAGGCTGGATCAAGCCCGAAGTACCTCTGAGTCGCACGGGCAAGAAAGTTGCTGTTGTTGGATCGGGTCCGGCAGGCCTTGCAGCCGCCCATCAGCTCAACAAAGTAAGTACTTATTATCACAATTTCACTCGTGTTTAAAATTTCTAGATATATTTCAGGATTGGATGCTGTGAATCATTTTAGAGGGGATTTTTACGTTTAAGATTGTCTTCGTATGAAATTTATCTGCAGCAAGCTTACCCATTAAATTTAGTAGCTTCATTGATTTTATTACGTGGATTAATATGAATGAATTAATATTTCTCTTCGATTCTAGGCTGGCCACAGTGTAACGGTGCTGGAGCGCAACGACCGAATTGGCGGTCTGCTGCAGTACGGCATTCCCACCATGAAACTCAGCAAGGAAGTCGTCCAGCGGCGCGTGCAGCTGCTTGCTGCCGAAGGAGTGGAGTTCAAGACCAATGCTTACGTGGGCAAGGACATTTCTGCCAAAGAGCTGCGGGACTCGCACGACGCGGTGGTATTGTGCATGGGCGCTACTTGGCCACGAGACCTGCCCATCGCAGGACGGTCTCTCAATGGGATTGAGTTTGCTATGACATTCCTGGAGACGTGGCAGAAGAAACAAATGGGAAACGTCTTGGATACAGAGCGGGTCACCGCCAGGGACAAGAATGTCATTGTTATTGGTGGTGGTGACACAGGCTGTGACTGCATTGCTACCTCACTTCGACAGGTATGTTAGCTGCACGCGTTTAATTTCGTTATAAATAATGGTTGTGTACTTCTTTCGACTGTATTAAATTGACGTATTAATCTGGCGTTACTGTTAACATAACATAACATAATGATGTCGGCGCTGAAATGTAGGCCTGATGTGGCCTGTCGCCGATTCTTCTCCTTTTCGTGCCTTGTTCATAGATCTAAACTCGTGTCATTTGACCGGATCTTTTCATGACTGGCGATAGTTTGAAGTAGCTACTAGACTTCCACCGGGTTCGATAAGGAGCCAGGCATTTCAAATCTGAACATATAAATTTCCATAGCTTTATCTAGTCTGTTCTTGAACGCGTTCATACTTGGAGCTCCAACGATGTCATCGGGGAGGCTGTTCCACATGTCGGTGATTCGAAGCGAGAAAAAATTTTGTCGCGTGGAGAAATTGCAGCGCAATTTTTTTAGCTTATAGCCGTGGCCCCTGGTGTTGGTTCTTGTTTCAAATTCTAGTAACCCTTCAGGGATCTTGTATAGACCATACGAGATAAATTTTGTATACCATGTATAAGTCAATACCATGAAGATTTTTGGTATTGTCTGATTTAATACAGCTATGACCATGGTTATATGTATTTTTCCCTTATCATACTGACTCCATTATATAATTCATATTTGAGAGCAAGTTTAGAGCTCGCATGAGACATCAAATGCATTCGATTATATGCGCAATGATTATTCTTAAAGAGGTGGCCATTCGTTTCAGGGAGCCAAGAGCATCACCACCTTCGAGATCCTGCCTCAGCCTCCGCCATCCCGCGGCCGCGACAACCCCTGGCCCACCTACCCACGGGTCTTCAAGGTGGACTACGGCCACGAGGAGGTCCAACTCAAGTTCGGCCGCGACCCTCGCCAGTACAGCACCCTCACCAAGGTAAGTTTCCCAAGTTACGTAAGTATTCATTCGTTTTTATGGTATATCTGTCAAGATTTTAGTGTAGAAGTCAATTAACTGATTACAAATTAACGAAGGCTCCATGTTCCTTATCAGGAATTTTTGGACGATGGAGCTGGTAACGTGAAGGGCGTCAAAACGGTGCAGGTCGAGTGGACCAAGGACGATGCCGGGCGCTGGAAGATGGACGAAATTGCTGGTACCGAGAAGGTGAGAAGAGTGAAATAATCAGTTTATGCAAGTAATAACTTTATTTCGTTATCAGACAAGCCCGCATGTATAGCGGACTTACAGTTATTTTATGGAACTTGCTTATTACCATCGCAGAAACGTTCATATTCAAAAAAAAATTTACATGTCTGATCTATTATTTTTAATAATAAAACTGAATATGCACACAGTGAATCATCACAAGTTACTTTTGTCCCGATATGCTACTAGACGATCTGTAGAATAGTTAAAGAATTCTCATCGATGTTGTTCGTTGTTCAGGTGTACGATGCAGATCTGATATTGTTGGCCATGGGCTTCCTGGGCCCTGAGAAGGACATCATCGGAGAGCTGGAGCTGGACCAGGACCCGCGCTCCAACATCAAGACCCCTGCTGGCAAATACGCTACGTCGGTCAGCAAAGTTTTCGCAGCAGGAGGTGAGATTCAAAAGCTTTTGCCTGTATTTTCATTTAGTTGCATCCTCTTTCTGTTTGTGTATCCTTGAATTTCTATAAGCGTGCGTTTGTGGGCACTTATGTCTCCTGAATGTACATTTATTACATACGCCGCTGATTAGACAAAGACTGTCGGTAATGTTACTTACTGCAATAATTGTTGCCTACTACTCAACTGGAATATTTTTGTATTATGTTCATCAGATACTTGCAGCTTTTACCGGCGTTGACCGGGATAGATAATCCTATACAATCTGAAAATCCCGTTATCTCTCTTCCTGAATTCTATTATTCCGAATGCCATTTTCCTAAATTCCGGAACCATTTAAAAATTTTTAAATTAACACACGCTATTTTAATGAATTTTCTGTTTAACTTGGAACTTGCATTTACCCAGTAGGGGGCACAGTCCGCTAACCGCTAATTAGCGAAGCTGACGTTTTCCTTAGCCGGTGCGCCACACTGATGGCTGACTACGTCAACATATGTGCGTCAACCAATCACGTCTTGTGTAACCTATCACGTCTTTTGTTATCCAAGACGTGATTGGTTGACGTACATATGTTGACGTAGTCGGCCATTAGTGTGGCACGAGAAATTCGAACGATAAGGAAAACGTCATCTTCGCTAATTACCAATTACCGGACTGTGCCCACTTCTGCATTTACCTCGCATTTCGAAATCCGTAGCTAATTTAAATTTTTTACTATTGGATAATATACGATGTTTTGAATTATAAAAAAATTCGCAATTCACCGTTCGTTTTCCCTGTTTTCAAATGACCTATAATTCAAACCAAGAGTAACATAATTTCAGATAAAAAGAATGCCGCCGACACGATAAGTATCCTGGATACGTGCTTTTTGGTCTTTGAAGCCTAACGCTCCTATATACATATTTACGGCGCCAGGTTTCAAACATTGACACAAACACACAAGCTTTGACAAATACGTACGTATTTTCAACTTTTCGAGAATCGTTTCATTATTTTCTTCTGTTGGTTTTACACAAACAGTATATAAGTTACTGAATAATCTAAAACTACAGAAAACTACGTTATAAAACGGTCTCTTCTTCTCGGTACAGACTGCCGAAGAGGCCAGTCCCTGGTGGTGTGGGCGATATCCGAGGGCCGGCAGGCCGCCCGCGAGGTGGACGCGTTCCTCATGCAGGGGAGGTCGTCGCTGTCCACCGTCGGTGGTCTCGTGGTCCTGCAGCAGCAGGGTTAATTTCAGCGTCTAAAAACGACCACGTCCTTGCTCGTCATATCGAGCGTCGTCGTCAAATGACGGAACACTGATCTGCTCTCGTCTGAGCATCGTCGGCTGGAGTGAGTTACAAGATGGCAACTTACTGTTCTTGTTGTGTTATGTGGCAGTTTGGATATGAAGACGTTTACATTTCAAGTGTCTGGTGGACTCTCTGAAGCGTCTCTGTTGTTGTGATGCTGAAATCTTTAGCATAATTGGTTGGCAATCTTGATACAATTCATGCAATATCCTCTTCCATAATTTTACTGATAAATTTCTTGTAGATGTTCTTGCACAAGCATTTTATTCATCATCAAAACTGGGCAGCATAGTAAGTAAATATTCAGCTCGGTCTTGGCTACTAGAGTCGAGTATCTTTTGAATTTTCCATAATTATCGGCCATTTGTGCGTCTGGAAGAAGACTTATGCTCGTGTAAGAGCGGCAATAAGTGAGAGGCTCGTACGTGTGTTGGATCGTGCAATATATTCTGTGGCTTATTAGTGTGTTCCGAGCTCATGAGGGTGAAAATAGTTTCTTGAGCGTTTTACATTCATAAGTGAAAGCAGATGCTTTAACGAGATGAGCAATATACGGTGAAACTCTTCGTCATAGAATATATCGAATTTAAATAGATCAAATGTTCTTAGGGTGAAGTCGTTGCGTGATATTGATCCTGAATAGAGCCTCCCTCCAGCTACTTGCTGTGTCTTAGGTTAAGAGTTTGATGTCATCCACGGTGTACTCACAACGCTGACTACATTAAATTATACCTCACGACGCCTTACATGCACGCTAGCATTTTATGTTCATTATGAGGGCAAGGTTCCCTGTGGTGGACGGTAAAATTGACAGCTTTAAATTATATTTTTGTTGCAATATTTGCAACTTTAAAGTCTGATCTTTCTCAACTTTGCGCTCTATGTTATCTGTGTTGGAAAGTTTAAAGCTGCAACTGAATTTTTGCCTCATCGAAGACTTCATCAGTATTGCACCGTCAGTATTGCAGTTTTTATTGCACCACTGACGGTACTGTAAGTTGATTATGTTTTCAATGATGTTAATGATATTCCTGTAGTGATGTTTGTACTGCCACAATTGTAGTATCAATGCATGGTCATCTAAATGCATGTACAAGGAAATAGATACATGAAGAAACGCCCATGTCATGTCTGAGATTAATGATAATTTCCTTAATTGCTGTACTTATTTTTAATATTTGTAAATAGTATCTTTTGCCATTTACTTTCTTGCTTGAATAATTTCATTCAATAAATGTATCCTCACCTTTTTATGCTTTTATTTGTTGACCTTATACATTTATTCCGTAGATTTAGACTGAAAATGCGACCGGACTTGCACCTTGGCCCCTCCGTATCTGACTTCGATCTCGTATTTTCACATTTAATGTGATTTCTATTTGTGTTTGGTTGTGTTGCTATCTAGTCAGTAGAAATTTTACTCTTTTTTGCATCGCTTCTACTGCAATATTATAGTGGAAAATATTTTTGTTAAAGTTGTAAAGTAGTTTCTGAATCCTTGCTGCCGAAATCCACTTCCAGAATGCAATCGGCACGGTGAATGCCGAACACACTAAAGTGAATCATTGAATTCACGTTCATCGCTATTTTTTGAACATCATTACTCTGGACGCTTTTAACTTCTTTGTGCACGCATTCCTCAAAGCTCCTTGTTTGAAGTGCATGTGTGAGCCGCATAAACGAGCCTGTCTGCTGTCCCTGTGAGGTATTTCTGGGCGAATTGTTGCTGGTGCGCCACCGCTACCGTAAACAGCCTTTGATTTACTGCCCTTCCTTAAGGTTTCATCATAACTCTGACTTTATGAGAGAAACTCCCGTAAGTCGCAAAATCATTCACTGCTGTTTCTGTGTCAATATGAATCCTTTCCCTAATGCTTTTTGCATTTGTTTGTAGAATGTAATCATTCATATAATTTTGACTGAGAAGCATGCAAGAGCGTTTAGCATACAGGCTGCAATCGTGAATAGAATAGACCAGCTAGCCTTGTAGATTCGAACAGCCGCTATTCAATTAATCAGGCCTTTACGACACTGAAAACTTGTCCTGTTCACGTCGTAGTGAATCTAATCCATCCTGAGTTGCATCGACGTCTCTACGTATTAGCTAATTTACGTGTATTTATGATTGTCATAAATTTAGTATGGGTTTACTAAATTCGATTTCCGTATAGCAGACTAATTCCTTCCACTAGGTGCCCACTGTATGAAAAGAACTATCTAGATTACTAAATAAGTTTCAACGTTTAAGCCCTCCTTAGACCTACAAGCGGACAACTGCGGTTGTGTGTTCTGCGACTCTAGGAAAATTAAATGTTTGATTATTTGATATTTCAGTACTTCTAGACAATTGATTTTCAAACACTTATTTCTAATGAAAAAAATTTTCTGGTTAACGAAAATCGATTTTCATTAACTAATCGATTTCGTTTTCTCTATTTTTTAATGTTATATTTTAGGGGCATAAGCACAGTCGACTTTATATATGTCATATGATTGATCCTTGCTCTTTACCATACAAGGTGAACAATGTAAGTTATAGATTGAGCAGCTACACAGCACACTGTTAAGAACTTGGTCATGATTTAAATTTAATTTAACATCTTATGCTCTACAGCGCATCATTTAATGACCACCCAAATAATAGCGTAAGTTAGGAGTGATTATGAAGTGACTTGGTTAGTGAACAATTTAGAAGATATTGAGATGTTGCTCCTATTGTAGTAGTTGAACGTTCGTATCTATAGTGGAATGTTGCTCTGACTTAGCGCAAATAAGTGTAGATTAAGGCTCTGTCCTTGCGACTGTCTTCCAATATGTCTTCCTGGGGACTTAGGGTGGCCAGTTCTTTCCTTAAATCTATAATTGATTTCCCTTCATTCAATGCATTTCTAACCTTCTGTAGTGTTAAGTTCAACTGAGTCACAAGTTCTCTATAATGTTCTGAGCTGAGCTGCCTACGTTACGAGAGAGTTGGTATTGATGTTGGGGAGGCATGTTTACCTCCATCATGAATTCACATAAATTCAATGGTATGGCTTTAGCGACGAGATTACTTGCAATGTGCTTTTCAGCTTCCTTTCTCATTTATATTTATCATGAATGACATTTATGATTTCCCGTCTCATTAATGATAGAAGACAAGATCCACTATCTAATTTTTATGTTTTTTCTTTCTTTTTTTATCACGTAATTTTATTTGATTCTCGTTAGCAGCATTTTTTCTAAAGAAACCTTCGTTGTTGGTATTGGTTATATAAGTTATGTGCTTGCTAAAAGCTTCGTCCCAATAAACTGAAGCAAGAGCTGGCCACCCTCGTCCCCATGGCGGTTGAACGCCTCAACTCTGCCATCACTTGGTGTGTCTACAAGAGATTGTGTCTTGGATGTTTCTGAGGCTTTCCAACCATCACGTGCGTTGGGTTAAATGTTAGTCCTCTATGTGATTGAAACGTGAATGTGTGATGCTAATAGAGGATACTATTCCTCGTCTTAACGTTACCTAGATTAGCTAGCGAGCCAGTATTCATATCAGATTAACAGTATTAAACTCATGTCGTTCAAGTTATTACTGTGGTTTTATCATGAAATGATATGGCTTAGTATGAAGGATTATTGTTATTATGTAAGGTAAGACACAATGTAACGACAAAATCAGTCGATCTTTCTGCGAGAATGAACCGTATTCAATTAATTGCCCATCAGTTTAGCAATTTGTATTAAAGGCTACGAAGTACGTTATTGCCGTAAAGTATTTGCGTCCTTAGCATCTAGACTAGTGAGTTCCACTATCATAACCTACGCGTATCTATTAAAAAATTCGTTCTAGCCTATTTTAATCCGGAGAAATGAATTTTCCCACTAGATTGAGGATGTCTCTTAGCCCATGTATTCAACAGAGTTTACCGATAATTGAAGTGACGGAGGGTTGTAAGGGGGTTGCTGAACTGTGTGCTCCAGGTTATATGGGTTATATACTATTGGTTGAATAGGAGACATTATTTATGCTTTCTTAACTTATTATTATATGTAATTCGTCTACCGACTGAATGAAGCCTGTATGCTCAATGCTACGCTGTGTTCGACGCGTGTTCTTTCAGCACAACTTCTTTAACATGCGTCGATCTGAGTCTGTTAATGAACCTTGCAATGCTCGCAAGGCATTGCTTGTTCTTTTCAAGAGTCTTTTCTCGTCAAATTACAGCCGTGCATTTTAAAACTCATTTTTGTTCACTCAATTGTTTGATATTTTTCTTATCTTATTTGCACCTGCACTCAACATGCATTTTTACTCTTTCATACGTCTCGTATAACCTTATCTCGAGCATGCATTTTTACTATGCATCAACGAGGGCCAATTTAATGCCGTTCTCAATTCAAATCTCAATATCTAATTGAAGTTGTAAAGTTACGATGAGGTCAAGCTGTGACCTATTTTACCTAACAAAATACTGCTGCTATATTCTATCTAACCACTCCGACAAAGAGTTGTAAACTTTGATTAAAATATCAGATAGTTGTCTCCATCTTCGATTGCAATTACAAAGACCAAGAGGAAAAATTCATAAATTCGTAATATTAAAAGTTGAGCTTCACAGAGTCAAGACAACCATTTGACTGAATGATCTACTGACCATGTCTTTCCACACAATATGTACGCGTTGGATGATATGCATCATTCTTCGGTCACCATGACGGCAACAGATCAACAAAATGATGATTGTTTGATGGCATGGTTGAACTATTATATATAGTTTAACCATGGCTTGTTGGTACTCTCATAACTTATGATCTTCACGTAATAAATGCGTAATAATAATTCCAATCACTAACTCCACTCTGCCGCAATTTCATTGCATTATTTAGCTATTTTTCTTCAATTATTCCGCATGTTTTTAATCTTATATTTATAGATATCTTACTTGTAGTCATCATTATTAGGCCTGCAGTTCTGCAAGTAGCGTAAGAAGGGGAAAGTACGTCTTCAAATTTTCAATCCATTCGCCGATAACACCGAGGGTTCTTGAGATACACTTATGGGTTTTAGCCTCCAAATATGAATCCTACTATTGAGTTGAATATTATTGAATTTTCTATATTAAAGTGATGAATATTGATATAAATAAAATTGTAATTTCGACTGAGGTGCATGTGCGTGGGATTTTTGGCCTTAATTCAACGATCACTTCCTGAGGACCAGAACAATGGCCGGTCGATGCTTTGGGCAAATTGTTTCAGTAGTCGTAGTAAAGGAGTGTAAAACTATATCTAGTGTTTAAAATTCGATGTAAAAATAAATAAATAGCTGGATGAACATTTTTTAATGCCCTTTCCTTAGTGAACCGAGTTAAGGTTAATTATTTAAATCTCACTTGTTATCTTCCGTGAGATCGTCTCCGCTTTTGAGTATTGAATCAGATACGAAACTGTCACCAACTGAGAAATTTCAGTGTATACAAAATATCAGATAAAAGCGTTTTATATCTTAGAGCAAATACGGACAATAAGTTTCTTCGCAACGTTGCTGAGTTGTATACATGAAACCCCATCATTGTCATCGATCAGATACTAATTGAAAAAACGGGCAAAATCGCTCAATTTTTTTCGTCGTCGAGGCCCGGAGTAGATACAAAAGCTGGCTGAGTAAGCGTATGAAGAAGAGGCGCTGACTAACACCAGCAACTCGTCAGTGAGTAACCTCATCAAAGGCGTGTTTAGCGCGTCACTCAGCGGTGAGCGTCAGCCGCAGACAGCCAGAATTTCTCACCTGAGTAAGAGCATCAACTGGCTTGGCTTTTGGTTAACCGTGAACGCGAGGGAAACTGTTATAATCTTAGATATAAACAGGAGATCTCCAATATCAACTTTACTTCTTAGGTCCTGAATATAGAGGCTCTATATCATTTTTGGTGTATAATTAAAGCTACCGTATTGCAATTTAAGTGAAATTTTTAATCGTTTGCTCTCATATTCCATCATCGTATTCTTATTGAGTGGAGCTCGAACGCCATTTTCTGAACGTTATTGAGCACCGTTCAGTGGATGCAGCACTGTGACCAGACTAGTTGTGGATGCAGCACTGTGACCAGACTAGTCGTGGATGCAGCACTGTGACCAGACTAGTCATGGATCTGTCTCTTATACACATCTAGATGTGTATAAGAGACAGGACTAGTCGTGGATGCAGCACTGTGACCAGACTAGTCGTGGATGCAGCACTGTGACCAGACTAGTCGTGGATGCAGCACTGTGACCAGTCTAGTCGTGGATGAATATCACTTCCTCGTTGAGATTTAGTTGGTTTACGTGTGTTCCAGCGTTCGTCAAATTAAGTTCAGAAATGAGATAAAGTTTATATATATTTATGTTGAGCAATTATTCAGGTTTAACAACTGAACTATTTTTAGAAAATACCACAGCAGTGTATATCGTTTTAATTTTGGCTAAAGTTTTAACTACATTGGTAGTGTCTTGAGACAATTGTGTTAGCAAGCGGTTTTTCTTTCACCATCATGACTGTTTGGGTTTTCCCTCCTGGATTGAGATTTTTCTATCTTCAATAGCCATTTTCTTATATGCTTTGTTTGCAACTCACTTGGCCTTATTCATTGATCTTGGCTAAACCCAAGCACATCCATGTATTCGCAACATGATATAGTTTAAGAAAAAACCTTTAATTACCTCTAAACCGTTAAATTAATTCTTGAATTATTAGAAAAATAACTGAACAGTTTTAAAAATACGTGGAAAATTTTCAAAATAGACTGAAACTTTTTGCATAATACCTGACTAATTTTTCCGCTGCGGTAATTGACCCACGACCATTAACTGACCATGCACTTCCGCACGATGAAGTCCGAACGCAGCCTCTGATGCTAGTATCTGCAATGTATTTGTGAACTCAGTTCCTTGCCGACATGAGGTCTTGAATTTCAAGTGAACTAAACTTATGAAATATAGAGCTAGTAATTATTTTTCAAAACATTCCAGTAATGATTCAACAAATTTGTGTTTATTAGTATGCAAATTATGAAATTATGAAATTGATTGCAGTACATGATAAAAAAAAAACATGTTGACGTGTCGTAAAATAAAAGTCGGATCGATGGGCATGTTTTAACGCCATTCTCGCTTTATAATTTTATATTGAGCTCCGGCGGTGCGATACCAGCAGCCATGTCCTTTGTTGACGCAAAATTAATGGCTCAGAAGATCTCGCTAGTCTTCTCCCTCCTATTCATCATCGCCTTAAGGAACATTTGACTGGAAACCCAGTGAGCGTTCTAAGGGAGGCTCTGCCTCTACGTGCAGCTTTACGACTCCGCCGCTCCAAAAGAAATCCTGGAGTCATTTTTTTCCGATAGATGTTACGCTTTCCCTGGATTTTTGTATTTTATCTAGAAGTAGCTTCGAAGCTGCATTAATTTTGAATTAAATTTACACACCTCGTTTGTAAGTAAAACTAAGAATTCGGCAAAAGTACGCCTGAGAAAAGGCTTGTTCAACAACAACCTAAAAAACAGCTCGCACGAGCTTCGTGGACGAATTTCAGAAAGGAAGTGCCAGTGCATTTGTAGATACAAATTTTCTTTCTCAAAGGATTCGCTCAAAGTTATGAGCAGCGAGCCCAGGCTGGAGCCAAAAGGCGTAGGCTCGTTTGTTGCAAGGAAAGCTGTTCCGCCGGCTGTCCATAACTCGACCTCCTAAAGAGCGACTCGCGGGCCGGACTCACGCGTCGTTAGCTTTTCCGTCCGCAGCTGCTGGCTGGCACTCATCCCGGACTCCTGACGCAACCCTTGGAAATTGTGATAAAACAACAGAATTTCCAACTAGAAATATAACACGTGTCGTGTAAAATGTCGTATTTATGCTGATTTTTTCATTAGATACGCATTAAAATTCACATCACCCTTTCAGCTCTCGGACTACCAGATGGAAAATGATTGAAATATTATTTAGTTTTTTGTGTAATCTCCACCAAAACTTTCTTCTCCATCAACGTCACAAGAACATCATATGAACTTCCAGGACTGCCCAGAGTTAAGAGGTTTTATAATTAAAAGACGGCTGAAAAATTTTCAGAATATTTCATGAATGCCAAATGGCAAAGTGTTTTTAGAGCAGTATGCATTTCGGATTCATTGCATTATGCATTGCAATTTTAGTGCAGTATTCACTTCAGTGTAAACATGTGTCTCAATGTATTCGCAATATACCAACGAGTTTACGACCTACACTCGACAGCATCTCATGAGTGATCGTCCTTATCTCGACACATTAATTCTTGGCCTTCCATCAGCCAGTGTCTGTAGCTGAAACATCTTTAAAATGTTTATTCTTTTATTGGATTGGTCGACCGGCTTGTAGTTCAATGAAACAATCCAAAGAAAAAGTTTCATTGTTTCATCATTGTAAAAATATTTCTGAGTACATTTGTTAGCCATGTCCATATGAATAAATAACTTTCAAGTTATTTAAGACTAACTTCACATGGCTTTGTTGTATCTACCGAGATACCAATCAAGGAACACCTGTATCATGACACATCATTACTTTAATTCTATTTTCGCTACTCGAAAATGAGACTGAAATTAACGCTTTCACTTGTGCAGCAAAAATTTTCATGTAGTCCACGATGCTTCGTGTTCACATTTCATGGATCCAATTGTTAGTTTTAAGGATCATTTCATCGCATCACGAAGCGGCATGTACACAAGATTGAGCGTCACCGCAGCTATCAAGCTCATCGTCGATGCCGTCATATCGAAGCATCGTCCGTGGCAGGCATTCTTTACGATGATTGCTCTTCGTAATCAGGCGGTGATGGATCGGTTAATTGATTTTCTCGCGGTATGGCGAATGAGAACCACGATGCTCTTTGGCGGTCCATTCTGAAAGTAATCAACGAGAATATATGGACTTTTTATGGTATCTATCAACAGTGAAGTTTTTTTCTCAATCCGACATCGAATCGACGAAAGAGGAAATGTCGGAAACTCTTTTCATAAAGCAGATGGCTTTTTGAAGTTTAATTATGATGGAATATATCCCATCTATAGACCCACACAAGCGATCGAAATTTATTTAATTCATAACGCGGTGACACAAAATATTCATGGAACGTCAATATTTAATAACTGATTTTTTATGCACGGATATTCCTCATTGCAAGCGCTGATATTTCCCAAGAAACGGCAGCTAATTTCCGATTGGAATTCGATAGAGCGTTGGGAGGAGGGCCAGCGGCCGCGCCAGGGGCGTTGTTAGTTCATTACGCGCTAATGACGGACGCCAGGGACCCGCAAGACGCGCTGGCCCGCCGCAGTGTCAACAATGACGGCGCACCGCCACCGTCCACGAGAGGGACAGCATCGCGACATTTGTACGAGCACGCAAGTTCTGCATTCGTTTCCTCAGCGCGAAAAATGTGCTGAATGCTCTCATTATTTTCAGTTCGAGTAAATTTCAATTGAATTTAAATTGCATAATTGGAGGAAATATTGATACTTCAAAGTTGAGGCAAATAATCCATTTCTGATTGGAAAATTGTCAAAGTAATATTGTAAATATATCAACCCAAGGAAAGTATTACTAGCCTAAGTGATATAATTTACAATTCAGATAACTGAAAAAGTGAAATCCTGCTGTTCTTTTTATTTCTCAAAGTGCAGTGCCGTTAATATCTCATCTCTTCTGCATTCAGGTAAGCGCAGTCGTTATTTCACATCCTAAATTGCGCTCAACTTCTAGATTCTTGATCGTTGTAGAAACCTACCTACGTATTTGAATGGAAAATTTCGGTACCAGGAACCGTCTCTATTAACATTGTTTTGATTCGTGATGCAGATTTGAGCATCTAGCTTGTCAGGTGGTTGATGATACACTCGCTCCATGCCGTCGAGAAGAATCGAGTCTTGGCCGGGAGCCAAACTCCTCCGAGGAGCTACAAAGGAGAAGATCGAGACAGTGTTTGCTGCCATCTCTCATTCCTCCACTAATTCTCTTCTAAGCGATAACATCTTGAGAAGCTGCACCTCAATCATGGAGGGTGTGTCACGCCCGATACACGTACCTCATCCCCAACCGCGGAAGTTTTTTGTTTATTCACAGAAGTTAATACCAAAAATTTGTGTGTGCATAATAAAATTTTGATTTCGTGACTATTAATGATTTGATTATTGATTATTTGGTCACTCGGAAAATGTACGTACCAATATGTATGCGCAACCAGCTATTACTCTATCACAATTTCCACCGTAATCATTATGCACAAGACCATTGCGCTCTTGGTCTCGGATTTTCGCGCTTACACAGCAAAGTACGAAGCATCTTAAATTACATGGCATCCAGATCATCGTACCTGTGGTCCAAGTACAGGTTATCGGAGAGCGTTATAACATAACAAGTATGCGCTGCGGCTCCGTATTATAGAACACATAGCTGCACCCATCACACGCAGGCTCTGAGACACGCCGCAAGCGACTGTCCCAGTGTCGTCCGAAGATCATACGTTGCGCGAACCCAACCTTTCATTTACGCTCTTCTAAAATCAATAATGCTTCGTTACTGCACAAAATTGTACTGTAATTACGATGGTTGTTTCTTTGCACCAAACTTCTGATCAAAGTTGCAGCGAGCAAATATCAAGATAGTTTTTCGTGAAAGCTTCGAAAGAGTTTATTCAACTCATCGGAATTTCCGGTACAAGTGTTTTTTTTATTAATCTGAATCATTTGAATGTGCACTTGTGCAGCCTCACGGTAGGAGGAGAGCCTAGCTCTCTAACTTTTCGATCTCCAGCCTCTTTTACTAGGCGCAAAGAAATTAAGCAATTAAACTACGAAAAGTACTTTTATAATGTTCCAATTCAGAATCCTTGAAATCTCAAATTTATTCTGAATGCTAGCCTTGAAAATGCCCCATCTCATTTACCTTGCAGTGACCGATGGTAACTAGCTTGGTCCTCCATATCATATACTTTCTCCATCCATATTCATTACAGGGAATCTCCAAAGGTCATCTGATGACTCGAGCCTCCGAACGCAGGATTTTTCTTTGCCAAGTTCGGGGCGATAGCAACAGTAAGTGCGTCGCGTCGCTACGAGGGCTTTGATTTCAGCACGAATTTTTTTGCCAGGCCTCGTTATCCAGGCGATCAGTAATAAGAAGAAGCAAATTGTAGCGCTGGCTCTGCTTGGGCTGATTCACTGCCGCTTTACTTTGAATTTGAGAGAAGCTTGCCTGGCACCAACCGGAAATTATGGGTTATATAGCAGTGAATTTGGTTGCCGTAAATCGTGGTCAATATTGAATTGGTTTAGCTGCGCTGAAGAAGTTGTTTTTCATGCACTAACTATCATCCTTTTTGCTGGCAATAGTACACTCTCTTCCATTATGTCGGATGTGTTCCCCAACAGCGTCTTCTAATGGCTCGCTACTGAACACGACACGAACCGAATGCGATGTTACGCAACGAGAATTTCGCGGAGCGCGTCCAAAACCTACTCAGATCCTTAAAAAGTTGACTTGGTAGATTCACGCACTGTAGTCGAATTGGCATTTATTAAGAAGTCAGGTATTAAGTCAGGTCCAAGAATAATGTTTCAAATTGCAGTGTTTGTAAATTTGGCGTACGGAGAAAACGGTCTGCCAGGTGAACCTTTATATTATTACTAAACCTTCTGACAGAGCAACTCTAAAGGAAAGTCCAACAATACCCATGTGTTCTTAAATGTTGACCTTTTCGTAATGTGCTAGCTTGTACAAGTTCAAATTTTTCAATGAAGCCTGTAACAATAATTTGAAATGTCGTACTTTCCATGATTATGCTCGTAACAATATACCAAGCAGCGTCTGGTATAATTCATGACTCTGAGCTGGCATTGCCCCGACATCCTAAGGTTACATTAATTTGCCACAAATGTCCGCAAATCAGAAAATTTAGTCATGGCAAGACACAAACTGATTTTATGACGACACTTATGTTTAAGACTGCCACCCACAGAGCAGCCCTGTACCCCTCCTTAACTGGTCCACATCTTGCTGCATTTGACCGGTGCTTTTTGGACTCATCTAGAATCTGTAGCGGTCCAGAGGCCCCAGGAAGCTTCTTCATCAGGGCGATAGTTTATTATTTATATAGCTGAGTGTGACGTGGATGTGCGTCCCATGAGCATATCGAAATACCGCTGCAGTAATTATTTTGGCTCGTAGAGCCTCCTCTTTATCTCAATTTATGTGTTGGGGGAATGTCGTAAAGGTGCCATTTTCTGACCGGAATGTTCGTTTTAACTCGAGTTATTAACGATTTCTAACCTCTCAACTGTAGGTTGCTTCACTTTAATATTGTGGTATCTATGACATATCGTGTCGTGTCAGAGTTTTATTAAAACATTGTAGCGCCGTTTACAGCATGAACCTCATATGCATCAAAACCTTGACGCAATATAACATGAGCGTCAACCTTCAAGCCGGTACTAAGCAGAAGTCGTGGTATGATCGAGGCTGTTGTACCTTTGATTGAGTTTAATATCAGATTCTACTCTGGTAAACACTGATTTTTGTCTTGTTCATTTTATTCGATAATGAAAACGTAAATGCTTAATTTATCTTATAGGTTACATTTTGCATGTAGGATAACATTTTGCTCCTCATAAACCCATTAAACCTATTTTAGCCCAACACTTGTGTCGTCCCATAGTTTTTCCATCAACGGCGTATTTCATTCTTGAATTTTTCCCCACTAACATCAAGCGAGGAAAAAACGACCTTGAGGTTGTTTATATTTGTAATTAGGGCAAACATGCAATCAGCGCCATATGCGACACGCGTCGTCGGCTTGAGGAACGGCGGAGCACCGCCGCAATGTCATGCACGCTGTCCTGGCCGGCGTATACCTCGCGGCTTGCAGGGGCAAGCAAAACGCTGTTTTGTCACTTAATTTTTATCCAAATAAGAAAAAAATTAATGCACACGCTCCTAGCAATTTAGCCGCAATGAATATTAATACTTGCTCTCAACAGAAGTGAATATGAATTGAATAGTTTGCAATGGACTCATTCCTGCTAGGTAAAATATAATTACAGACCCAAGCGACAAGCCGTTCAGCATCTGACGGCCCACGAGATCAAAGCCCTCCGGCTACGATATGCATGGCCACGCACGAACAGGTTGCTGCTCCGTCATTATAGTCTCTTCAGCAATAATAAATCATCTTAAGCAAATATCTAGTGTACTAATTTTTAATACCTCATTTTTTTTACTTAGTAAACTATTTATTTTCGTTTAGATCTGAGATATGTCTTAACTTGAAATTTCTGGTTCGAATGGAACTTAAGCATACTTTGCTTCAGTGCTGGATGACTATTACAGTTTAATGCCGAAGGAATATTTGTTCAAAATTATACATATTGGACTGAAATTGGAATGAAAATGTGACTAAATGTTCTTTGATTTCAGAAAGAATCATCTTAGCCACTGCAAATAGTTTGCTGCAATGCGTGACTGGGGCAGCTTCGTTCGTCCTCACACGAGAACGTGACATGACATAACTCTTTGGATTTCGTCAACGATGCAATCCGGAATGGAGATACAAGTCTATTTTGCACAAACGATGTTCGATAAAGCACGTTCTGGTTCACAAAGCTTAAGCGGGCACGAATTGGGACTTTTTAAAAGTTTTTAGCGTCTAGTGGGAAAATAGAGAGACGATTGCGTGGGAACTCGACTAAGACGATCATGGTAACCTGCATATAGTCTTAGGGATCTCGCTATTAATGTCAACTAACGATCACGACCTGACCTGGATACTGCTAAGAAAGAGCCGCATTGAAGTCATTGTGTTGCATGCCTGCTAAGAAATTCGTTCTCACAAAGCCATCTATTCTGCTATGGTATATTTACCTGGATAAATTAATCTCGAGAAATGAGGATACATAAGAAGATATTTAATTTAATACTCAAGTATTAATATTGAAAACGGAAACACATTTCAATTAGTATTCATTACATTTTTGGTTTGTCTCTAGAAAGTTTTTTCTATGATATATATACTGTAGTTGAGGCTTCAGAGCGACCTGGCACCATGGAGGGTCAGCCACACTGAGCGACATTCCGCGGAGTCGCATTACAAGCCACGATGCCGGTGCTGGGCGTCTCCCTTCCAATAATATGCTATTTCTTGCGAACGTGATCTTACAAACAGGAGATTATATACATATTGTGAGTTCACAAACCGGATTGTGCAGGCTAATCATGGTGGGATCCTGAGATCGTTTAAAATATATAAAAATATCTTAAATGCATGGGCTTAAAAAATCGTTTCACAAGTTTAATTCGAATAACAATTTCCTGACTTGATGCTTATTAAAACACAAACGAATAATAATCCGATTCTCTGGAAAAACAAAATTTAAGGATGGAAAATATCATTTATGAAAAAATGAAAACAGATTCGAAAACAAGGTTCATGCAGCGCTAGTTGAACTTGTGGGTTGTAGCGTAGCGTTTCTATTTAAGATTCAGTCCAAATAAACGAATCTTTGAATATTTTTATGTAGCCGTTTACTCAAATCACCCAGAAAACACAAATGAGTAAAATAAATAAAATATGTATAGTTGGGAAATTGATAGGGATTTGCCCAAATAACCTTTTCTCAATGAGCCCTCAATTAAAATCAAAGGCAAGCTGCATGGGCAGGGAATTGAACAAACAATAATCCCGATTACCAGGCTGTGGCATTCAAATCCGAACATATTTTTTCACTAGATCTTTCAACATTGAATAGTTTAAGAATTGTAGTTCGTTATTGAAATTCCGGTCAGGGTAAGGTTTAAATTTCTGAAATTATTAAGATTCATGATAAAATTTCAGAACTTATGTTACATCTGGAAAAATAATAAAATATTCTATTTGAACTTTAGCTTTAAGGATGAATGTACTCGTTGATCACCCAGCATTTATTCATTTAACCCCGAGATCCTGCACGCCAATTCTGTTTCCAAAGACAGTCCCTAAAGTCTGTTATCAGTTCTGCTCGTTTAAGAGCTTTTCTCCCAGAGAAGATCGATTAAGGAAGACGGATGACAACAACGCGTTCGTAGATTGCGATGGCACGACTCTCCTCATTAGACAAGTCAATCATGTGATAATAGACTTGCTGTTGGACAGACTCTCATTCTGTACATTAGACAGGAATGTTGTCATGAAAGTCCGTTAAAGCACTCTTCTTATCTGCCAGACCAGTCCGAGACAACTGTAAAGTTACATTTGGACCTGGCTTTGTTAGATGTCCAATCTTAGTTTGGGGGAACCACGACAGTTGCGCGTTCGAAATCGATAGGGAAGTGAAATACTTTAAAACCTAATTGCCAATCTGCCAAATGATTCTAAAATTTCAAGGAGCTAAGTAAAGTATGTTACAAAAATAAGTTTGCGAAATCATATTGTATGCTGTTTGAAAGACTCCTGTCAAAACCTCTTATGGTGTAGCTAGGAAAACGACGCAGCGGTGAATTTTCATTTTAATCTTCGTAGAAATGACTTCCTTAGATAATTCAGTTATTATAAGACAGCTCTAGTTAAAATTATAACCTAGTATTTCGTTCAACTTGAATGCCTTCATTTAAAAGTGGCTTTCAAATTCTCTAATTACAATTTTCAGGCCTAGTTAGCAGGTTTGAAACCGAGACGCTCTCGCTACGATGTTTCTGTAGGAGTTGATTTTCTTGGCGAGAGCAGGTAGTTTTCCAGGTAAAAGGGCATCAAATGACAGGGCAAACTCATTTTTACAGCTGCCTGACGGTCGGCCACTCCCACAACAGTCAGAGGCGACGCTTTCATTCTTCGGTTTTGCGTCCATTTATTTATTCTGAATTCTATTCCTGTGTCTCGCCTTCAAGTCGGGATGCATGTGGTGATCAGGCTCGACAAACAGACACTTCTCTCTGCATGGTGTCGACTCAAGTGTCAGTTTTAAGCTTTTTTTCAGGTGAGCGTGAGATCTAATCTAGAATCGTTAATCTAGCGGCGATTCTTTTGTGTCCCCTTGAGCTCCTTCTAATCGTCGTGTCAGTCCGCTCGTTGTGGCGTCAGGTTTTCAAGTCCGTAGTGTCAGGTTTTGACAGCACCACAATTACGAGTTCTTTAACACAGCTTTTTGCTAGACAATTTCTCTAGCCGTTCTCAATTTCAGTGTTACATCACTTACTTGTTTTTATAAGAAAATTTTCAATTATTCTGTATCACGTTATTCTGAAATCTTAACCGCGCAGCGCAGGGTAAGATTTTGAAACCGATTTAGTTTAATGGGGAGAAGGAAGATAATCTAAAAAAATTAATTGCCTTGATAAGTGCTTGATATTCGAACATGTAAAACTGATTATAAGGATCTAGGAAGCAAATAAATTAAGGGACACCACTTGAATAAAAAATTGAAAAGAAGAAAGTCAACACCAATTTTTAATCTAGTCGTTACGTTAAACGGCTATTTCAATTTTCCCAAACAAACTTTGTACAGTCATTTAGCAAAAACATTTAACGTCACGTAAAGCTAAAAAAAATTAAAAAAAATCATCATTAAGCGAGTTGTGGTTGAATTTTTCCCATCGCGCGAGTTCGGACCGAACTACGTGCACCAGACCTGAGCGGGTCCGCGGGCTTGAGGTGCTCGAGCTATCCTAAGTCAACACGCACCGCTAGGCTGACACTCGCACTGCTTTATTTGCTCTGTAAAATCAATGGGCAAGGAGGGGACTATTGACACAGTCATGTGGCTGGTGCTAAACTGTTTTGACATGTCGATGCGACACAAATAATATTCGATTAAAGCTCGATACTCGCTAAATGTTTATCTGGTATGGCAAAGCGTGTCGATGTAATCATGATTAAGTACGCATCATGGCTATGGGCATAGGAACAAGTAACTGATGGTGAGTAAAAGCACACCGGCTGTTGTTCAGCTGGTGAGAGGCTGGTGATATGTCTGTGTCGGAGTGATGATATATGTTCATGAGTCATCAGGAGAGTTGAATAATATTAGTTCCTTCAATCAATACTAGATTTATGATCAAATCCATTATCTTTTGCGTTTGGATAATTTCGTTTTGCCCATTGTCAGATTGATTACGAACAATTCAGACGATATTACACCTGATTAAAAATTACAAATTTTACATTTCTAAGTAGATGTAATTTTGCAACTTATAAAAAATTTGTTGTTAATAAAGTTAGTATTGGTTGATCTTGTGCACACAAGTTCGAAGCTTGTATCATTCGTTAATGCAAATCTAATTGAATTTATTATGAAAAACAAAGTTTTAGTTGAAGAGTTAGTTATAAATGTGAGGACAAAACAACGGCATCCGTAGGGTAAAATTGATAACTGTCCAGGCATTGGAATTTTCATGTTGCCCGCCTTGTGTTCGTATCAATTAAAAATTGAGAGCCTGTTTCCACCTCATTTTTACTTGATAACCGATTTATATGTGTTCCCTAGAACAAACACATCTAAACCTGGCAAGGAAAGAGAAGTATAACAGACGAATTCTAGAGCGACCGGCGAGTGCATGAGTCATGATGAGTGTTATGGCTTTTGTTTTGTATTTCGTTTTGTATTTTCTCTATCACAGTTTTGCAACACAATTTCATCTAATGGTAGCCAAAATGTAAATAGAAGTAAATAAAAATAAATTAAATTCAGAGGAAATAAAAATATAATAGCTTACCATAAGTCAGATATTCTTTTGACGCCATCAATATGTTCATCCACGTTTCTCCAGTAATGCATGGTAATGTAATGTAGTGCAAAGATGGCAGGTGGTAATGCTATCGGGCGCTAGAGATGAAACAGTAAGTGGATCAACAGCAAGCAGATTAAGTTCAAAAGTTTACAATGATTGTTATTAACGACATGCAATAATAAAAAATGTTCTCACGCCTGGCATGAAGTCATGATATTAAATTACTCAGCCACATGGCTCTTAAGCCTCCACAAACTCTCCACTAATCCCCTCACTCGGGAATAAGTCCCACTAACTCTCACACAAACTTCTTCGTGTCCCCCACTCTCCCCTTAGCCGCCTCGCAGCTCCCCAGCTGCTCACAATGCCGCTCAAATATTGGTCTGCCACTTGACAGGATTTTTCTTCACACTTCCCTGATGAGTTTTACAGAAATGCGGGCGGTGAGCCAGGCTTAGCGTCTGCCATTCGCGGCGGTTACAGGTCGCCAACGCACGCTAAACTTTAATGGATTTCTACGTTTCTCGAATTGTCGCATTGTGTTGTTAAGTGAATTTCTTGTTTGTTTAGACAGGACCATTTGTAGTCTACGGTTCAGATTTCTAATCTGTTTTCTATAGTTTTTTTTTTTTTTGCATGGCGTCGAACGAGTCGGAACTCTGGAAGCAACGTAGGAGACAAATGAAATATAATGAACAAAAAATACATGGCACAGTGGATGATATCTCCAGTATCGTGAAATAAAAAACGTCGTACTATCATCGTGATGATGGATTTCCACTCGTACCTGAGGACATAGTTACGATGCGGTGACACTGGAGGGACAAACCTCAACAATTTTGTGACAGATGCGCAGCGCTGGCGTCAGTTGCGCGGGCCGAGAATGCGGGAAGACGATATCGTCGTGTTACGTGATCTCAGGGCGACCTTTCAACACGACATGATTAATTCTCGCCACGTCAAAGCTGAGAAAGATTAGGGACTTTTTATATGGAATCGTACACGAGAGGAGAAACATCCGGAAGCAGGGCATGAGAAAATATTGGAAGAAAAATTACTTGAAAGTAATTTCATCACAGAAAAAATTACTTGAAAGTAACTTTTCAAGTAAAAATTGCAGTTTTTCTGTTGAGAAAATAATGTGTATTTGCTCTTCTACGTAGCCTTGCGGCAAGGGTGTATCATAACGTAACCTAAGTGCGAATTTTGCTTCACACTTTTATAAAAGTAGAAAAAGAAAAAAAAAATAGAAAACTTTTCGTATTGAACTTGAATCGGGAATAAGTATGAGCGATTTTCAGAATTTTTATTGTGAATAATGTTGAGATTTGAACGATCTGTCAGTAAAAAGTTTATCCGCGTGCGGGCCAACCAACTTTCTTGGCGTTTTCAAAAAGTTTGGGACCAAAGTTTTTTGTAGTCATTAGGACGCTTTTCGAGGAGACTTCTGAAACATCCCGCTCTCCTCGACGACGGGATGTGTAATCAGATAGACCTAAAAACGAGAAAATAACTTTAATAAAGGAAAATACGCTAGATCTTGTAAATCGGCGCATCGTCAGTAAATTTTCAACTGATTACATGAGTATGCTAATTCTTAAACTAGGGGGAGCGTCTGGGTCATACAATCGGATAATTTGGCTTTTTTGTTTTTTTGGGTTCATTTTGTAGCTGCGGAAAAGGCGCGTCCAACGCTGCAAACCGAATGTATGTTTGTACTTATTTTTTTTTTTTTTTGCCTTAGGCAGTTTCAAATTTATATGAAATGAATATTTTTCAACAAAATTTCCAAAGATTACTTTGAAAAATTGAAAAATGTAGGCCATTGTTCTCGTTAATTGCAAAGTGTTTGTACTCATTTTCAAGCTGCAAACAATTGACGCGTTCAGTTAGTAATTACCATGGACGTTCATGCAATGCTTTTTGCGTAAAGCCGTTTTAAGCTTTTATAAAATGACCATTTTATATGAATAAATATATCAGAAAAATCCCATTTATTGCTTTTTAATTGCGTAAAACTGGACAAGAATAAGTCTAAGACGCGTGATGGTATATCCTCAATACGAGTAATTGACAATGGAAAAGCTGGGGCTATGGTATCAAGCAAGTTTGTTATATAAAGTATTTTATTCTTTATCAATATATTTTACTTATTTGGCTCCCTTAAATGATTTAAATTTCCGAAATATGATTTGATGATTTTGAAGCTATGACGACGTATCTTTCGATTTGTAAAGACCGTATCTAACGACTCTATAGAAGATCTTTTTTATTTGTACATTGTTTAAAATATATTTTGAAAAGCTATGGGGTAGGGGAAAATGGAAGAAGTCGTATAACAAAGTTGAATAAAAAATCGAAAAAGTGCTTTTATAGACGATAGATATTCTCTTTACAAATCAAATGATGTATATCTCGATGTTGTAACACGTAAATTGAAGAAGATAGATTTATAAAGGACCTTCTTTTTTACAGCTTTCTATGCATTTCACGTTTTTTTCAAAAATTCGCATGAGCAAAATTTTCTTCTTTTGATCCATTACAAATGTGTACTAAGCTGCACAAAGATCCGTCAGTAAAAAATTTTTTTTCTTACCCAGACGATCCCCTTAAGATAGATGGAGGTCTCAAAATTTCAATCCTAAAATCATGAATCCTCTATGAAGAAATTTATTTCGCTTTTATATAAGGGCAATGGTCTAAAATATTCCATGGGAAGATCTTATATCGACTTCGTACCAAACATACGAGTACACTGTAATTATCGTCTTTCAGTTTAGGTTAAATGAGTAACAATATTTATATGGGCCACCAATAAATTAGCGAAGCAGATTTTGCGTGAGTTTTTTCGGAAGCAACCATTTATGCGCAGGTGTATTTTAGTTCGTTGCAGTACGTGAACCAGGCGTCCCGCTCTCAGTAAACAACGCGTGTGTGGCGAAGAAGCGCACGTAAGTGATGGCGCCTTTAAGGTCGAATAATGATGGCCTGCGTCTATTAAATCCCGGTAGACGTAAAGAATGATCTTCAGTGCAGACCAAACCTAATTGAAAATCAAGGCGAGATTTTCGTCGGCCACGGCGGCCACTTGTATGCCAGTGGTTGGCGTGTGCATTGAAGTTAGGATTTGAATCTGTAAATCCAAGAGTTTCGGGTAAAGTAGCCACCATTTACTTTTCTTGAAGATGTTATAGGAGGAAATAATTTATTTAAAAAATAACCCAGAACATAATTATTATTAATTATGAAAGGAATCGGATTTACTTACAAAACACGTCGCAAACTACGAGTAACTAATGATTGTAATGCAATCACCCAAGCAGATATTTACATGAAGAAAAATATACTAGTCAGAGCCGTGCTCTTACCTAACTGCTCCTGAACACCGACTAACATGACGCTCTAAAAACGTAAGTGAAAAGGAACTTCATCGGTAAAGATATCCAAGCCTTATTAAATTTACAGTTTTTTTCCAAATTCACCATCTCATACGTCAGTATTCTCCATCAAAATACCATGTATACTGACAGTATGGTATAAAAACCAGTTTTTAACTAATATCATAAAATTATGATAATATCAGTATAGGGTAGAGGCTAGACGTGGTCAGGACGCAGCAAGCACATCGTTGATGAGGCCAAGGAGAGGCGAGGCAGCTCAGCGTGAGGCTCAGTGCCCCACGGGGCTGATCTCGGCGTAGGGAGTCTTGCTTCCATTCATCACGATGTCAAAGGGGATTTGGCGGGGAGTCTGAACGCCGTCTCCACGCACACAACTTACAGATCACAACGGATTAACCGTGAAGTGCAAACTTATAAAACGTTTGTGTAAGGAATAATACGAAGTGGTGACTATCAAGGTTTCAATTATAAAATCATACGCCCCTTATATTGACAGACAACATTTGACGTACAATGTCAATAATAAAAAATTGATCTTTCGTTGCCTTAAGTAAGCACTCAATTCCAGCGTAGCGTTCCAAAACTTATAATGGGAGGTGCTAAATTGGCTGTGTTGCGTTCTGATATCATTGACTGCCATGTGAAACCTATTTCGATCAACCTAGCACTATCTTATAGGCTGTATATTTCAGTCTGCGCAAAATATGTACGAGTGCTCGTCGACTTGAGTTTTTTTTCAATCTTAATCCATCGAGCGCTCAAGGCAGCCATCATTTACCATTACGTTCTTTATTAGCGTTTTTTGCCGCGCAAATGAGCCACCATGAAATGGTTTGGGCAAACTAGTGTAAATGAAGAGCAAGTTGGAAGTTGAGCGCTGCCATTCTAGCCAAGCGGCTCGCCTGTCGAGCTGTGCCTCAGCACTGCCTCTGCCTCTCTGATTTTCCGCTCAGTGCGCTTCAAGAAGTGAGGGTGGATGGTCGTCGTTAAAGCAGCTGCGTGCTTCAGTGACCACGTGTCACCTGTCATCAGCGTTAAGAGTGTAGGCTTATCGTGAGGAAACTTTGAGTTCATCGGCTTGTCTCTAGACTGATTTGCAGTCATGCTTCGTTGTCTTTATCTTAAAGTGTGGATGATCAACTTGATTATTTGAAAGGAACTAAACAAACGTTGTATGATCTTAGCAGCCTTGACTTTTCCTCTCCATATTGTGAACTGACGGGACAAAAAATAGAAAATTGCTCGGCGCAATTAGGCACGCGTTGCTGAAGTCATACTGCACGACGCCACGAATGTCATCATCACTCTCACCTCATGACTGGCGCTGTTTTCTTAACATTTGCGTAGATGCAGTCGCTACAGCCACACTGAGTCCTAATCACACTTCACAGTAATGTTCTGTCGACTTCAGTGCACGAGATGAAGGATTATCGATTGTAGCCGTTGTGAACTTGTGAGTCATGGACAAATCGAATTATTTTGCCTTGAATAAGTTTGTGTTTCGAAATTTTATCGTTTCGCACTTGCAAGAATCGATGCTCCAGCCATGTTTTTGGTATCGCTGTCGAGTGATTGTGTAAATCAAAGATCTTGTGGAGCTGCTGAACTAAAAGCATCCCTAGGAAAAATTGCTTGACGAGTGGATGGTAGAAACAGCAAAGAAGAGCCTGTATCGGCGGTTGGCGGCCGACAATTTATTTGGCCATCGATAAGCCAGCCAAGATTTGCTATAGTATATCAACATGGCTGGCAGAACCTTGCTTCTCCTGCTAGTGACGGTAAGTTGTTGCTCGGAGCAACAGTCGACAATAACTCGACATGGTTGTGACAATTTGACATACGCCATCTACCTAACCAATTAGCAGCACGTCACGAGTAACCCTAATCTTCAGCAGATTTAAAAATTGATTTCTGTTCGAGTATGTGAAAAACGCAATCTCTCTGAAGTTCAAGCAGGGTGGAATTTATGAGGGTTAATTGTGAACAAGTGTGCATGCATTTGATCTAATAATTTGAAAATAGACTTTCTTTTTATATTTTGCTGATGTTTTGGAACTTTTCGAGTTACCCGACTTTCGTTAAAAGAACATTCATTTTGCGAGTACTGATCCTAAATTTATATACTTCCTTTTAGTGACATAAAATACTGAACGTTCAGGTAGAGTTCGAATGCCCAATAATTTGTAGAATGTAATGTGACTGAGATTTGCTGCAGCTTTGCTGTGCACATCGAGTAATTTTACCCAACCATCCTTTCGTTAGATTATGGCGAGAGTTATTCATGCGCGTGTGTTTCGTTAGAGTTGGTTCGTTTACTGCTCACTTTGATGTTATAATCTCTTCGTAAAATGTAAGCTCTAATCAAACGCAGTATTCAGCATAGTTAGCCTACCCGAATCTCGCCGCCTACTGAAACGGGGCAGTTGCCCTGCATTGTCTCGGATGGTCTTGAGTTGGTGGTTGACCGCGTCGAATCAGCTAGTGGCTTCTCAATTACTATCTACGCAGCATCATGAGCCGGGAACTAATGACACTATTAGTGGAACTGCTTCTATGAAGCTCTAAAAATAACGATAATCTCGGATGTAAACATAACTTAATTTTTTTTTTGTACCACGAAGTCATCGACATTGACAATCATGTTCAAAGTCTGGAGAGCTTCTCATTTTATTTTAATAAACTTCTATTTCACTGCATCAAACTTGTCATTATAGCTTTATTATAACTTGGCTTAAACTGACATTACCTAAGCTAACCGCACGATGAAAAATTTACGGAGCAGTTTCGTTAATTTCAGTAGTGTTTCTGAGGCCTGTAGGCCACCAATCATGAAGGAATTATTTATGGCCTGGAATGCGCTGATTCTTTCTATGTCAATGGTTGTCGATGGTCTGATCCTTTCTTATTTTCAGTTTAGTTCAAAACTACCGCGAATACTGAACGAATATATTTCTATTTACAAGCGGCTAATTTCATTTCATATTGAAGTGAGGGTACTCTTCTAACATGTATGAAAAAGCTTCGACTATTAATTACTGTAACTTTTTTTGGAAATAAAATTTTCCAAGTTGGTGCTGAGATTTTTGGGCAACGTGCATCAATGACTACGTGCAATATGAAGTTCGCATTGAAATCCGGAATCTTCTAGATTTCAAACAAGACCCTTATGCTTGATGATGTATTTTTTCTTGTTGCTAGGAGTAGTTTATACCAAGGCACATAGTACGCATCTAACTGCTCAATGTTCCCCGTCAAGTATGAAGGATTTATGAATGACAAAATGGGTTTGCTTGAGTCCCGAGTGGAAACTTGGTAGGAAGGATATTTGATGAGCAGTCGGATGATGAGGCAATTCTAAAACATGTCTAAGCACAGAAGTAGGTTCCGACCTTCATGATGTGGGGAGCTACACAAGAGGCCGGCGCTGTCGCGATGTAATGAAGTGCCAGCGCTTCATCATTTGATGGACTGAGGCCTCATGAAGAAAATATCCGTTCGCCTTCGTTTCTTTTGTTGGTGGCAGAGCCAGACTGATGGACTGAGCTGTGGTCTGTGGCTTCTCAGGGACTGTGCGTGTTTGGTATGGTCTTTAATACAAGAATTTTGTTGGTCTACGCGTCACCTTTGTCAAAACGGATTTTCTTCTAATTCAATTGTAGTGTAAAGGAGAGTAGTAACATGGCAGAGGACTTTCCAGTTAGCTCATATTTAGTGATTTTGAAAACGCATGTAGATCATGGAATCTGGATTTCCTGAAATGTTGGCTCAATTCGTGGCGCTTTATTGCCGTTAAACACGTTTTCGGAGTATGGTGATTATATAGGAATGAGTTGTTTAGGAGAGTTGTCTCGCTTCCTTTTCATCTGAGATGGAAGACGGAGTTAGGGAATGAGTTGCTCAAGAATATTACCTCACTTCTTAACCATCTAAGTCAAAGAACTATGTTTAGGAATTGGTTTTTCAGACACGTCATTTGTCTCCTTTCTTAGCCATGAAAAATGGAGGACGCTATTCCCATGCCTGAAATTCTTTGATTATAGGCGCACAACTAGCCAATCTCAGGATGGCTTGTGCAACCATGTCGGCCATATGAGGAACCCGTAATAAATGTCCTCTATTGCCCTGATATTTCATGCCGGCGGCCTCATGATCGCGTTCCGTGTTATTCTTGCTCGCTGGTGAGTCTTGTAGCGCCTAAACGCGTCTCCTTACGGACGCTCGACACGCCACCGGCTCCGGCTCCGACTCTGGTTAAATACGGACCTGCACGCTAGGCTGAATTTTTCAAGATTATTTTCGCGATTAAGAGGTTTTAATGATCTCAAATCGACATTGTATCTAAAAATGGAATGATTACTGGTTAAAAACAATATAACATAGACATGAGAGTTTCTGCTTAGTCGTTATAAGCTGATCCGGGTGAGAGAGCTTTGGTGAAGAACTCAGTCCGGGGCTCTGCAAGTTTTCATCTGCCATTGCCAACTTTGGACGACTTCATCACTTGTGTTGGCAAGTGAAATGCTTTATGGTGCGATAAAGCTTACGTAAATTCACTGTTTCTTTCGGTTGTAAACGCTTAAGTTCTAGGAAAAATTTACCAATTTGACTTCCTTCGACGTTTGATTAGAAAGGAAAACGTTGCTCGTTTCTCGATTTATTTTCTCTGATTAATATTCTTTTCACGTAAAAGTAATTTCTACATCTAAATAGTCCCTGTGAAATTTTGCGCGCGAGTATCAAAGATTTAAGAAGAGTAATCATGTGTAAGAACGTGCCCCGATAATGAATTGTTTTAGACGAGCGGAGGGGAGGGCAAAGAGTGGGTGAGGGTGCCAGCTTGCGTGTTGCATTTGTCATTTTTAGCGACAGCGCCGAACTTCGCGACACGCGCGTGCCTGCGCCTCGTAAGTCGCGGGACAATCACTGGGCCTGCTGGACTGGACGGCTTGCTGGAGGTGCTGGATATCCTACTGTTTGTTCTGGACGACCTGCCTGACGATCTTAAGGACGTACTGAGCGACCTACTATTCGTCCTTGACGACCTGCTAAACAATCTTCTTGACGCACGAACGGCCTGCTGTAAATTCCATTTAGCAAATTTAAATGCTGGTGGCTCGCACTATTTGTCACGGACATCAGTTCCATTATAATGTGTTAAGTATAACTGGCGGATCAGAATTTTTACAGGAGGTTGAAATTTTAGTCTCCAAAACTTCGTCACATCCCGAGTCTGTGTGAATCTCCATTTTTTGTCAAGCCTAAATTTATTGCCAAACTTGCTTGTTCTTATTCACTTATAATCATATGCGCATAAGTTTAAATGATTCTAAAAAATGTTAGGGATCGCGCAGGGTGCGCCAGCTATAGGCTGTACCGTTCGGTAGTCACTCGCCACCGACGATGTTTTCACGACCGTGTTGTATGAGCAGGTGTGGTGCGGGCAGTAGGTGGCCTTGTTGCAGCGGCCCCCCACTCCTCTATAGAGCGCCTGTGTCAAGGCAGTAGCCTCACAGTACTTCATGTCAATAGTTGAGGTGCTTGAACTGATCAAGAGTGCTATGTGTGAGAGCCGTCTCGTTAATTTTTGTATCTGCTAATTCAAGTGCGAAGGGACAAATTCTGATAATATCCAATCACATATATTATATAACGAAAAATAATTTCCCTATGTGCTTTTGAAACGAGATTGTTCTGTGATTTTTGTTGATTGAATGAAATTTTCTACGCAGTTTGTCCAATTTATTTAAAGTTCTCCACATCGACTAATAGCTCATTACTATTTATTTGCATGTTACTAATTATGAATAACGCCACATAAAGCTAATATAATCACATTGACGCTGTATTTGAAATGAACATTACAATTGGTTAAATCTGATTCTGATTTTATAAAAGTTTTTATCTAATTTGGCAAGAAAATGTCGAGCTTGTCACTAGACGATAGCGCACCGCACTAAACGCTTCTTCTGCGCACTTCCATGCAACATTAGGATGCCATCGATCCAACCACACGACATTCTTCCTCCCTTTTAATGCTACGATGGGCTCACTGATGTGTTTTTTCTCTTGTGTTTTGTTCGAGAGCTTAAATACTCAGTGAGTTACAAAGGTCACTGCGAGTCAGAGACCTTCCAAAACTGTCTGTTTTTGGTCATTCTTGACGAGACGCTCTACCAGGCCTTATACTCTCCATGAGATTAGCGCGTCTATTGTTAGATAGTCTTCAAGGCTGATCTGCATGTCTTTTTTTGGTCCGTTATAATAAGACTATTACGTTGGGGAATCGAGTTAGCGACGTTTCCTTCGATGTAGTTCAGATATCTTGAATTGAATGGAGATTCTTTCATGCAGTTATCCTTTCCGCAAGTTGTGAATTTCCGCTTTGTTTTTTACTAAGGTTCTGACTTTATTGTTTCCTTTGTCCCTATTTTTATATTAATGGCTGAATTTTGTTATTATTTCGTTTGTGAACGCAACTTATGATGCTTGCTGGAACGCACGTTCGTGGTATTTGACACAATTCAACTTTCGATGCCGGTCACTGAAGAGGACGAAATCGAGCGTTACTTAGATGAACAGGCTTTTAATTGAATCATTTACGAGATTATTTAGCACTGTAAATTCCTAATTAATGCAATCAAATTCCTGAAATTTATAACTTTTGCTCTAGGTTCAAATGAGCTCACATTTCAACGGTCGAATCTCATAAATTATAAAATATATAATGTGCAGAGAGCACATTAAATATATAACTTTCTAAATATCTCATCAGAATAAAAATATAAAACAAAGGGATGCCAGTTTGAGGAACCAATCGGCCGCGACGTCTTCCATACATTATTATATTTAAATTCAATATATCTGTAGCAACGTAGCGAGCTCCCGGTGCTCTAAAAGTTTGTTTTTGCATCGCAAATCTCCGTGTCTCAAGCCGAGTTCACGTGCATGATGTGTATGATACTAATTCATAGCTAAAAGTACGTGCGAGCTCGTATCGCGAATAGCCAAGTTACAGGTCTAGTACGACGGCCGCTCGTGCCGTCTGCTTGTAAATATTTAGAAGCAGAACTCTACACGAAAGCTGCTTGATGTGCTTCCGTGCCTGCGCTCGACGTGAGCACCTCAAGTCTGAGCCCGGATGCATAAAATGACGCAGGAGCACCAATAACGATTTTAATTCACATTTAGCTAGATTGGGGCTACTTATATTTATTTTTTGTTACATATAGTCGCAAAAATGTAGTGAGATTTTTTAAGGACTAGCGACAAGACGAGATGAGGCCTCCCGGCACGAGTATGATTGTGTGGTTGAGGTAGCGGTGCGCCGTTTCATCACAGGCAATCATCGATGAATTATCGTCCACCAGTTAAGGGTTAGATCAGTGGCATGGTTGGCGGCCACATATTTGCGTTGAAGTTCCAAGTATTTTTTTTCGTGTTCACAAGTTCAAGCAGCGAATAAAATGGCCATCGACCTGAGTTGAAACATTGACTGCGGGTTTAATCTGTCTCACAATATAGTATTGTAAAAGATTTTATTCGTCCTTTATTGTGGATAATGTCCGAGTCTCGTTTACTTTTAGAGTGAAGTCAACTTTTATTGCAAGTAAAAAGTTTTAGATAGGCATTAATTTATTTCTACAAGTGTATTTATCTAGTATTCATTTGAATGTCGATTAATTAAATAGTGGTAAATTATTTTAATCCTTTTGCTTATAATCGTATGAGTTTGACCTACCACTCATCCAATGATGAATGATTCATTACTTTCTCTGTATGAGTTTTAATTAAATTAATATAATACTTAAAAATAATTGTATTAAATCCAAAATTTTTAATACAAGCATGTTTTTCGTCCAATGTTATGGTAATAAATTTATTGGAGTTTTGTTCATGTTTTTGATTGCATGCCATTTGAATGTCCTCGAATATCATCTGAATATTTTTGCAGGCGTTCGTTGGCTGCAGTCTGGGCCGGCGTCACCAGCGGCCGCAGTTCTGCGCAGACTTGCCTGTGAGTACTGCGCTGTTGCTGCGCTGTGTGCTGCGCTGTTGCTGCGCTGTGTGCTGCGCTGTGTGCTGCGCTGTGTGCTGCGCTGTGTGCTGCGCTGTGTGCTGCGCTGTGTGCTGCGCTGTGTGCTGCGCTGTTGCTGCGCTGTTGCTGCGCTGTGTGCTGCGCTGTGTGCTGCACGTTCTGCGTCATGTGCTGCGTGATGTGCTGCGCCATGTGTTGTGCCATGTGCTGCGCCATTTTCTGCGCCATGTGCTGCGTGACGTACGTTCTGCGTCATGTGCTGAGTGATGTGCTGCGCCATGTGCTGCGCCATGTGCTGCGTGACGTGCTGCGTGATGTGTTGTGCCATGTGCTGCGCCATGTGCTGCGTGACGTTCTGCGTCATGTGCTGAGTGATGTGCTGCGCCATGTGCTGCGTGACGTGCTGCGCCATGTGCTGCGTGATGTGTTGTGCCATGTGCTGCGCCATGTGCTGCGTGACGTGCTGCGCCATGTGCTGCGTGATGTGCTGTGCCACGTGCTGCGTGATGTGCTGTGCCATGTGCTGCGCCATGTGCTGCGCCATGTGCTGCGCCATGAGCTGCGCAATTAATGTCCTCTGCAGCGTGCGGCGCTATGTGCTGTGTGATAATCTTGGTTTGCGAGGTCTATTCTATAATCAATGGCTTTCATAAAAAAAATGTTATCAAAGAACGGAACACATATGGGCGACTGAACTGGAACTGAATACTAGCAAGATTGTAAGAATATTAAATTTAATTAATGCGATCACAAAATTTACAGAGCGCAGGAGCGGCGGATATGTGGCCTCCCTACAAAGAAATTAAGTCCATTTAAGTTCAAATTTTAATACTGAATCGCGTTTCCTCTAATCTTCAATCATATTGCAGTACGAAAGCTAAAGTTAGCAATACGAAACTTTAGAACATACAATAGGACAAATAATATAATAGTAGACCCATACCTCTTCAGGTGCAAACTTTCGCTACACCGAAGTCTGCCAGGAATCGCGAGCAGAACAGAGTAACGTCGCACGCTGCAACGGATAAGCAACAGCCCGCTTTCCCAATCTATACCTATTGCTACTGTTTCATTTCTTTTCTTCCTTGCTTACAAAAGAAATCCTGAATATTATTGCTAAATATTCTAGTTACATCATACATGCTGCGAATGTTTTTTACTGCGTTCTTCTACTTAGAGTTGACTGACTATCAACTCCGTCAATCGCTAAAATAAATGACATGTTAGTGTCACAAGTCTATCGCTATTTGTTTAGTGTCACTATTTGTTTAGTGCTGTGCGCTAAACATATTACACAATTAAACCAAGCATGCGTTCCACGCGCTGAACCTGAACACCAGTACAGGTTATATCCACGTACTATCGAGCTAAGATTGAACACAATAAACGTCATGGGCACGAGTCTCAGTGCTACCTCGTGAGCGGTTGTTGAAAGTTGCATCTCGGTAAATATGTTAACATTCATCTTAATCGTACTATCTACTTGCTTTCATTGTTTTAAATAATAGATTTTCCGATGAATTTCAGTCTATTTGGTTTTTTCGCGACCAGTGTTTTGAAAAAATTTCGAACCCTGCACTGAGGTTTTGAAAAGGTCAAACGTATTCTTTATTCATATCATTGTTTGTTCCAGAATATTTGTTCCAGAAGCTTCACATTCTGTCATTCTTTGTTCGTGTTACCTGAAGTGAAACTCTGCTAAGCCTCATCTTTATGGACACGTTCACCTGCAACATCAAAACTCTAATCAATTCCGCTGTTCGATCCTATACTTTATTTTTCGTTAAATGCCACAGGAAAAGGTCTCTTTGGAAAACTTCCATCGTCTCCAGGCCAATTTTAAAGCATGAATGCATGTAAATCACACAATTAAGAGAACGGCAATGCTTGTGCATTTCTCAAGACATTCAGCTTTTGGGGCTCTTCTGCGCAGCATATCTTTCTAGGCAATAATTAGGAACACTTATATACCCTAATATTGATCAATAGATATTAAGAAAATGCTCTCACTATAAATTATGATAGGGCATGCCACTTAGTAGGTAATCTTTGTGTCGTATTCGAATGCTTATGAGAGCATTTATCCCCTCTTGCTGGAACAGGTTTTGCCTTCTTAAATTCTGCAAGGCTTTAAAATAGGCATTGCTACGTAATCTCCTGCTATGCGCTAAGTGCTGTGCTATGCAAATTAAGCGATTGGATATTGAATTTATGAACGTTGTTTTTTCGTGTATATCTTTTACTTGAGTTTCAAAAACTTGCAATGGAAAGCCGAGATCTCTGCTGATGGTTCTTCCGCACCGCCTAACATTCTCGTGATGATCGAGGCTCTATGACTCCTTGACCTCGGCTAGTTTCAGTTCATGATCCTGCATGGTAAGAATAGCAAGGAGAGATGGCTGCGCTCGGTCAATATAAAAGGTAATTAATTTTGTGGAGAATTCACTAATATAATTAGATATGTAGACCTACTTCTGAGCGATCGTGCTGAATCTTGAAATTTGTATAAACGTTAAGGACAATTTTTTCGAATTTCTCTTACATCGCTCTAATTAATTAGAACGGAAATATTTTATCACCGTTTTGCTGACTTAAAGTAGTTCTCGCATTTACTGCAATTTTAATAAATAAATTTATGTTATTCACTGGTTTTAATTCCTAAATGTTTGTTCAAAGTTGTAATGCTTTTCCTGGCAGTTGTTTGAACTTACGTGAAAATAACGATGTCATTGAGGGAAGAGAAAGTGCGACGAATAACGAAGGATTTGTTCGAGTTATCTGAAGTGAAACTCTACTAAGCCTCATCTTTATGGGCATGTTCACCTGCAACATCAAAACCAATCAATTCCACTGTTCGATTGCACTCTGCTTCTAAACCAATCAATTCCATGCACTCTGCTTCCAATAGAATGAATCTCGGGAAATAAAATACAAAACTCAATCATGTTCCACGTAATTTTGCCTTACTATAACAACAACGCTGCTAATGGTAATGAAAAATGTCTATTTAAATAAAAATAATCTGTATTAACAAATACAAAATTTCTTAGATGTGGCATATGGACCTAATTCTGCATCTGAAAATTACAATAATTATAAGGGAATTGATTCAGACTTCCGTTGATAGTCGCTGTCACTCGTTGTCTATTGTTCGTAATAATTTTTCCTGTAGATATCATTTGAAACGAGTTCTCGTAGCAGCAAAGAACACACAAACACCAGCAGGCGTTGGGTGTCGCTGTCACTTGATCGTTTTTGTTCGTCATGCGATCGCTAGCTCCCCATGCGACAAGGACAGCGTTCGTCTTGAAAGGCTTCACTGCGGTGACAGCGGCCACTGTGTCACCCATTGAGACCTCGTCAGTCTCATCGTGTTCGGTTCTTCGCGTGAGTCGTGTGGTTCTTGTCATGTATTGTTCTTCGTCGTGACTTTCTCCATCTTCGTCTTTTGAGGTTCGAATTTCGCCCGCTTGGAGTAGAGCTTGTAAAAGCACAGAATTTATTTTTTATGCGCATTCCAAGTGTAAACTGTTGCTGTTATCTGAGTTCTGTTATCTAATGTCAGGTAATTATATAGCATATCTGCCTGAGGGTACGCACGATAGGTAAAAAAATTACCGAACGTGTTTTCTCTGATAATTCCGGGATGAATATTTTATTCTTTTATTTTGCTTGTCTCTCCGAAATATCAATTCGGCTGTTTCTACGATCTGCAGACTATTATTGCATAAATTCGTTTTAAGAAACGTGAAAAGATCACACTTTAAATGAGACGGTCTTTTCCTGAGTCCCAAAATTAAGAAACTAAGTTTACAATGTGGATGCCCTATAAATAAGAAATAATCATGTGAGATAATATAATGGTTTATATTTTTTATCAATTTAAGTATGCTTGTTATATTTTGCATACGTTAAGTAGATGTCTGTCGGCATCTGTGAAAATGTTTACCAAAATTTGACGGTTGACACTTGAACAGAATATGATTGAAGACCGACTTGAATCGACAACAAAAGGCATTTATAAGATAGCTTCTCATTGCCTAAACAATTTTTCTACTCCAGTAGGTAGATATTCTACCCATATTGATTTTATACTCTTGAATTGACCAGTAACAGAAATTACAGTTATTCAGATTCTCTTCCGCATGTGCTGGTGAAAATTACCTGAAATGTTCGAGCTTTTCCAAGTCGGAATACTTTCGTGTTTCTGTCTTGTCGGTCTAAAGCAGGCAGCTGAACTGTTCGTACGAGAAAGAATGTTGATATAGAATTCATCCAACGTATCGATCAAAAAATAAAAAAATACCCAGCTGTACCTCTACCCTATTTGGCTGCAATGGAATGCCCGTCAATGTATGGGTAGGGCGAGGTGAAGTGCACCGCTGCTTCTCACACATTGACATGATGATGAGGTAGTACGGCTACCTTAACTACCGTTCTGGTGACAACCTGCTCACTGCTCGCCTCATTCGTCATGTCGATATTTACCTTCTCTCTCTCTCTGCAATCATGGTAGCTTTTGCGTACAGTAAATAGAATATTACCGTCGCACTTGGATGATTTGCGTTGTTCTAAGCCGTAAAAAAGTCGGATTTACTGATTACTGACTGATATAGATCATACAGATGCAATTTTTAACGAACTTGGAAGCACAATAGCAATTCGTTTTTTTATATCTATTGAAAGATGCGCGTGTTTGTTCTGTTGGCATAAAATGATATGGCAAAAAAAAGTGAAGTGGTTTTGTTATCGAAAGTGTGTGTACGAAAAACAAAAAATTAGATCAATACTCGCTGCAGTGAGTTACAGAGCGCATTTTCGCGTCCGTCCGTCCGTGAAGTCACGGACGGACGGACGGACATGATGAGCACAATAGCGCCTTTTTAGCGCATTTTCTCATTTACGGAAAATGCAATGGAATGCATTTTCCAAAGAACACACCATTGTGCTCGCCATGTCCGTCTGTCTGTCCGTCCGTGACTTCACGTTTTCGTTGACGAGAAAATGCGCTCTCTGTCACTCACTGCAGAGAGTACTGAGTTATATTTTTTTCTATAAATGAGAAAATGCGTTAAAAAGAGTTGAGACGCGGGGTAAATAAAGCTAAGTAAATTTTATGGTTTTCCTGTAAAGTTGGAACTCATTCATTTCGCGTCATGTTTCATCTATTTTCATTTTGTTGACACTAACGGGCGGTGAATGTGAATGCCGAGTGAAAGATGCGATGCTCTTGAAATATCAGAGTTAACCTATTCTTGAGTGTTAGCCGCGAAAAAAGAAAATTTCTTTCATGAATCAAATTACCTTTTTAAAATTTTCTACCTTAACTATATGCTGCGATGTTTTTCATTGTGAGGAATATATTTATGTTCTATAAAGTTATAAACCAAAATGACAGTTTTTAACCAAAAAGACAGTTTTTAACCAAAAATGAGAAACGCAATCCGTTTAAATCAATTCAGCGTAAATATGCTGATTCAAAACCTAATATATATTTTTGTCTATGTGTATCTCATCCGACCTGTACAAGAAAATTTAAATAAACTTTTAATTGAATATAATTTAAATTCGATTTTTTGTTCTTCGTGTATGTGTGAGCCTTAAATTGCATATCAAAATATTTGCTTGAAAAAAAGTTATGTTACCCTAGGATTACTTGTATGTAAACCGCTGAATAAGGAACGGCTTTTTATCATACGAGTATCATTTTTCTACAGATTTATATTTTTTCGACTAATATCTATTTAACGTAAAAAACTGCAAACCTGCACTATTAATTGAGTTGTCATGAAGTGTCAGTCACTCGCAGATCTTTTTGCATGTTATATTTCCTTCATAATTCTTTTTAGATCGCGTCTCTCCTTGAAGCCTCTTCCTGGCTCAGAAGATGCTCTGATGTCCAATTAAATTGTGGGTGTAGTCGAAATACCACAGGGTAATACAGCGTGCTGAGCTCTGTTTGTGTCACTAATTTACGACGAGGAAGATTGTTATTGCTCTCTCGCTTGGTTTTATGGGAGCAGGACAAGCGGTGGATTATGGTCGAAGCATCGTGCGTCAGGCTTGAGGTTTACCCACAAAATATATTGCTGGGACTACAAGCGCTCTTGCCGACTCAATAAGTTAGTCGAATGCTCGAATCAGCGATAAGTGTCAACCCTCTTGCCGATTCCCAAGAAACGGTCGTTACGATCGTTATCGAGCCAACTTTTTGGTTCTCTTCATTGCCGAGGCTCCCGAGTCCGTTCAAAGCTCAAATCGACTTTACAGGGAACTAATGAGATTATTTATGTTCTTTGAAAGTACTTCTTCTAGGGAGCATGCAAAGCACACATATGCTGTGCAGGATTTTATTTTTTATTCTCATGGTTTGAATTCTATCCGCAGTTCTTTATATTCTGAGTGTTTTGATAACAAATTTTGTGAAATAAAGCCACTCGCATCGAATCAGAGTAACCAGCAGTCTAGGTTGCAATTATCT
Source organism: Hyalella azteca (assembly GCF_000764305.2). Classification (NCBI taxonomy): domain Eukaryota; kingdom Metazoa; phylum Arthropoda; class Malacostraca; order Amphipoda; family Hyalellidae; genus Hyalella; species Hyalella azteca. The sequence continues at coordinate 178,306 of NW_025933700.1, forward strand.
GGCTGATAAGAAATTCCATTGGCTCATCAGCTGGCCTCTGCGCTTCAGAGCTCATGAACTCTTCCCCTTCTTCCCCTCGTATGTTGTCTTATCTTGGGGAGGCATTAAGGGGTCATTGAGCGGCCGGCTTCCTAAACGTTATCCAAGTTTTGCGGCAGCGACTTCAAAATCTGTGATGGTGAGGAGAAAAGAAATTTCTTAAGTTGTAACGAAAGTCAATTTTACTTGTTTAAGGTTCAATATTTTTAAGGAATTTGGGTTCTGAATCTACGTAAAAAATCAATAAAGAGAATGTCTGTCAGCAGTCGTTCATCCTTGCATGAATGGAAACCCAATTTGAAATTGGTAATTAAACTTTCATTTGAAATTCTTCTGACCGTGCTTGCAATTTCATCACCAGATCCACCGTGACATTTATAATGTTTTTAGAGTTCTTCGAGGATGGAATTGTTAAGTTAACGAGGAGAGACAGCACGTGTCGTGCTCGCCATCAAGACCTTCATATTACAGGCATCATAAGCTGTGATTCTTCCTGAGATTGTGCCGTGCATCTTATGTGCACCGCTCCGCCCAGCATTGTCTCGCTCAACCGCATTCCTGCCTTTTGCAGAAAAAATCCGCTTCCAAGGTTGCTTACTTGACTACTTTTGTTGTTCTAGACTTTACTTCGTAATGTGATCGCTTGCCTATAGTTGCATCGACTCTGAGTAAGTGCGTGCTGTTGTAGAACGATACGCACATACGACTTCTTTCCCTTTTCATCATCAGATTGTCTGCATAATTTTGTCGCCTGTTGTTTTCAGTTCTACAACAGTTGCTTGAAAAATAGTTTTTATTTGTATTTTGTGAGCTCGTGAATTTATGAGCAAGCCATTTGAAAAAGAAATTTAACTTCTATATAAATAGACTGATTAAGTGACTCAAGTCTCGTAATTCACGCTAATTCCTCTAACTCTAATACCAAAAAGAAAAAAAACTTCAGCAAATTTAAGACTTTTCGGAAGAGTTGTGTAAATAACGCGGTTGAGGAATGGCAATGAACGGCACCAGGCATCCAAATTAATGAGTGCGTTGGATGAAGGCGAAACGGAGTTTGTTCGCGCGTCTCGGTTTCTTCATGAAAACATTCGGGTTTTCGTGGCCTTCAAGAGCTTGAGGTTGTTGCCAAATGGGCTAATTAGAAGCCGTGAGTTTACGCAGCTCCTCAACATTTCCTGATGAAGTTTAATTACGCGAGTCGCGCGTCTTTGATGCCGAAGTACGCCACGCATGCCAGCTGAAATGCTAAAATGAACGCAGATATATTTTTCTCTATTTTTTTAAGGATTATTCCCAAGTCTCACTCTTGTAAATAAGAGTTAATAATAATGATGTTACTGAGAGGAATATAATGAAACCTGCTAATGCATTTTCACTATACTTATCAACATTTCTTAAACTATTTGCCATAGTACTACATCCTTCGCAACGAACATCGTAGTCCATTTAGCCCCCTACGGCACGCGTTAAAGAATTGTTAAAGAAGTTTAGTGTGCATCATATAGGATTAAAGGACGTAAAGTTACTGACTAGTCTTGCCGTGACTTCTGATTGTATGATTTCCTTTTGCCATCATTGATCCTCCGATATCGACAAACAATTAAAAAATATCTCATAGTGTTTATTCAGTCATATGGCTCATTTGATCTTATAAATATGTTAGTTGTCTATCTTCAATATTCAATATATATATATATATATATTGGTCTTATAATATTTTTTTTCCTTGTAACTAATTCATCTGTGTCGAGTTTTGCTCGATCATGATTTATTCAGTCATTTACAGTTTCTTCTCTTTCTCGTGTTCTTGTCGATGTTAAACGCTTTACCGCCTACCAAGTTTGCTTGTGTTTCTAAACCTCTTACATCGCCGAATCTTGTGCAGTTTATTTGATTTGATCTTCATGAATAATATGCCTGGAAAATTTTAAGAAGTCGGAGTTTTGACTATTGATTACTTGTAAGTAGGCAATTCGACTCACACATCTGGCATTATGAAATACGAAGCTAATCTGTGTAGATAGTTCGGCAGTATTCAGTCGTTGATTGTATGATGAATCAGTTACTAACCATCAGAACAAGAGACGATCGAGGCGTTGCTTCACTAACTCGCTGAAGCCCCGAGACGAGAGCTTCTGAAGCAGCTCTCGTCTCGCTGCTACGTGCTCTTGTCTCGCCCTAATGATGTCATCTTCCTTCTGATCATCTGATCAGTCCTGCGCATACCTTCTTTATAAAAACTCGCATCGTTTACCCGTAATTGCTCTCCATATCAGCAAATGTATTTGCAGCCGCTGGTGTGCGTGATTAAGTCGCCTTTCTGATTCGATTAAACGTGCTGTTTCCCCCAATTTGAAGACTTTAGAAGCAATATATTTAGTATGCTCTCTGATAATGGTTTGATTAGACTGCGTGTAACCACGTTATATCCTTTCCTCATTAAGCTAACTGTATTGTTAACAAGCTGCTATCACCTAACTGTCTTAATTCGACTCCGTATCCGCTTAAGGAGAAATATAAGCTTAGATTAGGTTTGATTGCTGACTACGCTGAAATTTCAGATCCGTGACGGTAACAAGAGCACACTTACAAACATGACTCCATGAAAGCCCCAAGCGAATCACGTAGCATTTGCTTCAAGCTTATTTTTTTAATGGAATATATGAACTTTCATTACAGAGGCGATTTGTGTACATAACTTGCAAATATAGGTCATAGGTCAAAGGGGCTTGCCTGGCGTGGTCCTTGTTTGCTCTGTGACTTGGTACGGCGGCTGCATTCGTTTGATGCTCTGCATGAGCCCTCGAAAGATCTGACGCGAGAGTCTAATGACTTCTTCACGCGACCCAACCTCAGCGAGACCGCTAACAATGAGCGACTTCTTCCCCTGTCCTCCTATGCAGCTCGACTAGATCGCCCTCGGATTGTCAAGCGCTGCCTTTGATGGCAGGCGCACTCAAAGTTTTCAGTTCGCATCAGCGCCTTTGTTGTTGCTGCTCCCTCCCTTCCCGGACGGCACCCCTCCCCTCCAACCTCCACCGAGATGCATCACATCTACACAACTGCAGTTCTCGCTGAGCATAAGGCCTGGAGGCGAACAATACTCCTCATGCCGACTGTACATGATCTTGTATAACTGTAGCTCATCTTGCCGACTGTACCTCCTCCTACCGACTGTACCTACTCGTGCCGACAGTATACCCGTATGCCGACTGTCTCTCTTTGTGCGGATTTCAACACCTTATGATGACTGCAAATTCTTTTTCCTACTTTTGCGATGTATGCCGAGTAACTTCTTATACCCATTGAACTCTTTATTCTGACTAATAACGCTTTATGCCAATGATAACCTCCAATGCATATCCGCAAAATTAGTCTACGTAATGAATATTTTCAGATGTCAGGCGACAAAGCTATACTGAAAAGTCTAAAACCCAATTAACTTTTAAAAGTCTACCCAATTATCTTTAATTAACAGTATTAATTACGTGCCTTATTTTATAGAGGGCTAAGGCTTGCTTGTAATAAATCATCGCAAGCAAGTCGTATATATGTACGACTTCCCCAAATCGTTCACACATCGTTCGTCGGGCGCTTGCCCGTAGCACTTTCACCAAGCGTTCATCAGCAGTTCCAGGAAGCAGCTCCCGTGCTGCCAGTTTGTTTGCAAATCTTCGTTTTTCTTGAGCTCAGTTCCAGCATTGGATGAGACTTGAGGTTCCATGTGCATGAAGCGTCGATAAGAAGTGCAAGTGTAACTTATTATCGCCATTTCTGGGTGACGGGTGGCACTCCAGCCTGTCAGTATATGGCGATAATTTAATTGTGGTGTCGCTGTACTGATAGTTTTTACGATAAAGACGCCGTTCTTGTCGATAACAGCGCAATGATGCATACAAATGTTGTTGTTCGCACCTCATTGAGAATCTCTTTCTGGTCCTTTTGTGAATGCAATGTTTATTTTTTAACATGAAACATTAGCATTAAATATTTTAAACTATACATTCGTTCAGCGCAAGAATTAGTTTTTTAAGGAAGTTGTGTGTGCACAACTGATTTTTTGTGCCTATCTTCTTGCAGGGTGACGAGGACGGATCGTTCTTATGGATGGTGAAGCAAGATCCACCGTCGTATTTTTTCGGCACAATTCACGTACCATACACACGTGTTTGGGAGCACGTGCCGTACAACACCAAGAAAGCCTTCGAGATGAGCGACAACGTCATGTTCGAGCTCGCCCTCACCGACCCTGCCACCATCACCGCCCTCACCACCTGCCAGCTGCTGCCCCAGGTCACACCTAACTACCGAATTTAAATCTTGTTCATTTAATTTGAGTGCTCGTTTGGTCTCTCGCTGAAAACGGCTGCAACTTTTCGGATACTCTTGACTTCTTAAATAGGTACATAAATTACTTCATTTTCCGAGAGAGTGTTTCTGCCTCGGGTAAGTTTATTTACCGCTGTTCTGGGAGTAAAGTTACGAGTGCACAGCCTGTTATACTGAGCTGCATTCCTCATGAATTGCTGCTGTGGTAATTCATTTCCAGTGTGGAGTGAATTATCTGCTGTGACTATTTAATGCCAATCAACGTTGCTTAAGATAAACGTGATTATATGCCAGCCGTTTAAATACATCATTCTATGTAAGACTAGAGACCGACTACTGAGAAACTCAAGCTATAGATTCCTTAGAAGTTGATTGTGCGCAGTCAGAAGTGCTAGTCCTCCAACTCCCCTCCAAACTCACACAAGTGAGCCTCTAACTTCCACTTCTGGTGTTTGTCTTCCATATTATATCTGCCGTGGCTCTCCTTCGCTTCTGCCCTTGTACACGGCACAGGGTATTGCCTTTTTATACGTACTGTGAGTTACACGTAGAATAACATACAGCAATATGCTCTTAGTAAAACTTAGACAACATTTAGTTATAAAACTTCGTTCTCATTTGATACGTTATCGTAGATTTTATCACAAATAACGTAATTTACGAAGCATCAAAACATCACTAAGCGTCAACCGGACCTGCCTTCAAATTTAAAGTTGTGCGGTCGTGAACGTTGTGATATTTTTTCTGTTTATCTTCCGTTAGTGGTGCTTGCATCAAATCTCCTCTGCGCTTTACCAGTTGAAATTCTAGTATTGAGGCGCGGCTGAGACTTGTCCAGCTTGTTGCTCTCTGTAGACGCGGTACCTTGACTTCGCTCTGTCACAATCACCGACGACACATCGACTGATTACATTATCCTTCTGGGGGAGGTGGGGGAGCTCCCTGCAGCTCGGTGGCTAGGAGGGAGATGAGGGAGCTCCTTGCAGCTCGGTGGCTAAGGGGGAGATGAGGGAGCTCCTTGCAGCTCGGTGGCTAAGGGGGAGATGAGGGAGCTCCTTGCAGCTCGGTGGATAAGGGGGAGATGAGGGAGCTCCCTGCAGCTCGGTGGATAAGGGGGAGATGAGGGAGCTCCCTGCAGCTCGGTGGATAAGGGGGAGATGAGGGAGCTCCGTGCAGCTCGGAGGATAAGGGGGAGATCAGGCAGCTCCCTGCAGCTCGATGGCAAGGAGGAAGGTATGGCAGCTCCCTGCAGCTCGATGGCAAGGAGGAAGGTATGGCAGCTCCCTGCAGCTCGATGGCTAGGAGGGAGGTATGGCAGCTCCCTGCAGCTCGGTGGCCGGTGGAGTAGGAGGAAGCGTAGACGGCTGTAGGTTGTGATGGATTTCATTCATAGGACGCCGGCTGTTCGAAAGTTCTGGCAGATGAGAGTTGGCGGACGGTTGCCGTTGTTTTTTCAGAACACGAATACCGTTATGAGATAGAACATCTAAAAATTTTAACCGCAGTTTAGATTAAACAGAACGGAAATAATGAAAACTATCATTCAATTACTGCGAAAAAGAAAACGGGGATTTATTGAAGAGATAATAAGATCTTTGAAGAGGTCGGCATAAAGATGCTTGAGTGCAAAGAAAAAATTACAGTGCGGTGAAACAAGTGATTGCTGAAGCGACTGACGAAAGGCTAAAGCAGTGGTTCCAAAAGTGGGCGATATCGCCCCCCCTGGGTGCGGTGGGAAGATCTGGGGGGGGCAGTGAGGAAGAAAGAGGCAGTAGGGGGGGCGGCAGTCCGCGAAGTCGAAGTCAGAAGTTCGTACGTTTGTTTGACGATTTGTACACAACACGTGCAGAACATAACTCCGACTCTAATAAATTTTCACGAGCTATAAATCTCAGTTTGGTAGTTAGGAATTTATATTTAAAATTTCGTTCGAATCTGTTCAGTAGATTGGAAGAAATTCTTTGTTAACTGCGAATTTCGGCCTGTATCGCCATACAACTCCCGAATGAAGGTGAAATTTAAAATTTTTTCATGAGCAAAACATCACCGTTAGGCCCTAATGAATACGTGTTCCAAGTTTTATCGAGCTGCGTTCATTAGTTTGGGAGATATTCCTTGATCACTGAATTTGGAGATTGGCCGTGAGACCGGCCACGAGTCCGGCCATCAATTTGTCCGAGCCGTCTTGAATTTCTAGTGCTTAATACCTATTTGCTTAATATTAAACTTCAGAATCTACCTCAAGCTCGAACCGCATCCTTTACGAGTTACGGTGATATGAGCGATTTATTTTAATTAATCTATCTTGTTTGATTAGCTTAAGCAGTTTGTATGGTATAAAACAAGCTCAGCATATTATGCTTCATGAAAATGTGGCTAAATGTTTTGCGTTCAGCTAGGGAGTTGCATTTAAGGAGTTGTCTGATCTTCATAATAATTGCTATGATTTTTCTATAAAACCAAATAAAATGAAGATCCAAGTTACGATTTTGTTGTTCACTTGTGATCGAATAACCCTTCTTCAGGATAAAATAACACTATATCCCTGTTGTGTGTGAACTATTCAACTTTAATTTAGGAGCTGACGACTAAACTTAAACTTCGTTTGGCGGGACTCGATATAGCGGCTTGAGGCTGCGCAGTGCGCATGTCGCGTGCTGCTGTCGTCGGCCTAGCGTACAGATCGCCTCTCGCAGCGGTAATGTCCTGATAAGATAGCGGCACTCCTATGTGATTCCGAATAAACATTTAGTGCCTCATTATTACGTAGACGTTACCGTTCTTAGTAATTTAATTTTTTATTGTGCACACAGATTGGGTTAATTGAGTCGGTCTTGAAGACGTAACCATTTCATTTTGCATTTATGATCACACTAGTTGGATTTATAATGAAAATTTCTGACTATATTTTATTGTCATCGTGAATAGCTTGATAACGTATCGATGCCAAGCAAAGATTCACATCACGGTTGTCTTAATGGAGTCCACAAGTTTGTGTGATCACCTAATATAGTTTGTTGGACTCTGCCGTCGTATAGTACACGACATCGTATAATAGTGCACGGCAAATATTCTTCTGTGTGATGATGTTGGTTACGAAATTAAATTCAACAGCTAGTGAGCGTCTGACCGTTGGCAGGACATACTTATAAGAAACTGGTATTCTTCAAACAATCTTTATATAACTTCGAACCATCTTTTTTATAACTGTTGTTTCACTGTCTCGCGGATTGTTAGATTGAACATATTTTTATTAAACGTTTCCGTTTCACAGCAACTGCAGTGTTGTACACGTGTCACTGCTGTGTGTGCACTTCATTAAAACGCTACGTATTTATACGCTATACAAGAGTCATGCATATAAAGGCTGTGCCGCTGTGCACTTGACATGTGTATGCATGCCGTAAAAATAAAGGCACAGAACTCAGTATGTCAACTGAAGTGCGTCGAGCGCATCAAGACGCCAAAGCTGAGGACTGTGCCAACTTTCTGGTTCGGCATCAATTCACTGCCATTGGTGTTGTCTGAGAGACAAGTAAAATATTTATCTGTCCGCGAATATATGTTTCATGTTGTGTTAGGTTTTCAACTTTTAGGTTGAATAAATTTTGTTCTTATCGATCGTAGGTGCATTGAATTTCATTTTTTCTTCTCGAAGTGAGCGCATATCATTCAATAAACAAGTAAATTCTGCGTCTAAATTTCGCACAATGTTGAGTGAAAATGTTACGTTATTTATATGTCACGTTTCACTCGTACGTCTTTCTCCTGCACTGCGCACTCCACCAAACACTGCACTGCCAAAATTTGGTCTACTCCTTACATAATCTTTATACACCATCGTGTGACAGCTGTGCAGTCTATAGAAATCGTGACAAGTATTTATAGGCCTGGGAGCGGACTCAGTGATGATCGTATTGTAGTCTTATTGAGTCATGATCGTGAAGGCACTCGCCACTTGATAAATCGGCCGTCTCTTCCCTTTTGTTCGTTTTCAATGGCCTGACTCATTCCGACGAGGGGAGATGCCCGAGGATCGCTCCCTGCGTGCGGTAAACAGCTCTGTTTGTGCTATAAATCTACGCGCTGACTGGTATGACGGTGCTATATAGTGCGCTGCTCATGATGCTATAAATCTACGCGCTGACTGGTATGACGGTGCTATATAGTGCTCTGCTCATGATGCTGTATAGTGCGCTGCTCATGATGCTGTATAGTGCTCTGCTCATGATGCTGTATAGTGCATAAATGAGAAATTCGTTGTACATTTGTGAGATTGGAGACACTGGATTCTTTGGAAGTGTTGTCTTTAAAAATTAATTTTTAAACGCATATTATTCTGGTGTAGTTTGGCAATGCGAGAAGCAAGGATAATTGTATATTAGCTGTCTATCAGGACGTTAGAAAATAATACTGAGGAGCGAGAATGATGGCTCACAAGCAGTTATAGGTCATCGCATACGGCTTGCACTACAGCAAATTATTCTTTTATTCAGAAATTCACTATTCTTATTCTTATTCACTATTCAGCAAATTATTACTCTTTTTTTCTGACTTTGAGTGTTGAGATAGTTTCATTCACGAATATTTGGTTTTATCTTTCACTTAATTAAATCAAATTCTCAAATCTTCGACAACCACGAGCTCTATTGTGTCTATTGATTAGGACGCTGTGTTCTTTTAATTGATGCTCTCTGTTATTATTGATGATTAATATAGTATTGATGATCAACCACTCTATTATTACTTCATAGCTAATTTCAAGTGCATTTCATGGGTAATTATAAACTTCTTGCTCACATGAGTATTTTTGAATAGCACAAGCAGGAGGAAAGAATTCCTTTCGGGCTTGTGTTGTGCTTTATTCAATTTCTATTATTTGATGGTTGCAACCTCGGTGCTTGCTCGGCATGCATGGGGTTCTAATTAAGAACCATGTCATGATGGTTCTAAGGACCATGTCATGATGGTTTTAAGCTGAAAGTCAATCAAGAGGAGAAAACCAGAAGCTCCGCGGGAATCGATGATATAATATAGAATTTTCCTGAACTTTGTAGAGAAATAACAGTACCTGAAATGTTACTTCTAGAAGTCTTTGGTATCACTCTCCGCCACTGTTATCTCTATTATCATTATTTTAAGCTGTTACTTTTGTTGGTTGCGCTTCAGTTGATGCTTTTCTGTTGAGGGGTTTCACGCCTTGTAGCCACTTGCTGCTGTTGCTGCTACTTACATTGACACGCTTTATTTGGTCTCTGTCTAGTACTATCAAAACCTCCGTTAAATATGCTGTTGTTGCTGCCGTTATAGGCACCGCTGCTTCAGCTTCTGCTGCTCGCACTCGTAGGCCTAAGCGATCCAGCGCCGCGCGCCGTCCCGCCCTGTGACCGGGGAGACCGGGGCGCTGCGGGTCGCCCGCTCTGCCGTGCCGTCCGACCTGCCCGCCTGAGATGTGGAGTGACCGATGCTCATTTATACTGGGGTGTGGGTGGCGGGAGTGGCAGCGTGAGTGGCGGCGTGAGTGGCGGCGTGAGTGGCGGCGGGAGTGGATGAGTTGAGGAGGTAAAATGAATTGAGTGGTGGTAGTGGGTGGCGTGAGTGAAGGAGTTGAGTCACTCACAGTTGAGTAATGAAGCGATAAGTGTTAATTAAATGTTAAATATTATGCGAGATTACTTTGGATTTGTACCAGTGGTTAAATTAGCTTATGTTTTTTACACACTGTGAATGTGTTCGATATAGTTATAGATTTTCCTTATAGCTTTGTTGTGCTGTTGAAGGAGATCTGATATCATAACTTTGCTATATTCGTCTAGGTTTGACGGGATATTGTAAGAAAATTCAGCTGCTATTTAGTGCAATGCGAGGTACGTGATTTTATTCTCGAGTTAGAACATTGCCCTCCAAAATGTTGCCAAGGCATTGTATCTTCACTGACAAGGAGGCTGACTTCTGGCAAGCAACTGCTGGTGTTCTTCGCAAAGCTCATGCAATAAAATAACTCACAGAGCTTTCATTTAATGACGATGCAGCAAGAGAAGAATAGCAGTACAGAGACGGTATATCCTCATGACAGAATCTGGGAAGACAGAATATCGCTAGACAAAAACATGTCAAAAAATTAGATCAGTACTCACTGCAGTGAGTGACAGAGAGCGCATTTTCTCGTCCGTCCGACCGTGAAGTCACGGACGGACGGACACGACGAGCATAATAGCGCCTTTTTTCCATAAATGAGAAAATGCGCTAAAAATTAAGCTATATGCCAGGGTAGTGTGCCGGTATTATCTCAAATTATTTCAAGCCGAATTACCTGATAGAACTGATTTTAAGCAAAATAGTATGATACTAATTATTTTTTCAATCGAAATTGTTGAATTAAGGAGTTGAAGTTTAGGTGTATAAGATAAGTATTTACACGTATAGCTACTCAAACAAAATAAGGATAGGTAATGAAGTAGATAAGTTACCTTTTTGAGAAAAAGTTGAAGCTGCAGGAAGTGCTGATTAGAGTAAGGTTCGCCAATGGTTGCGATATTAAGAATACAAAATGAAGTTTTGCGATTATCAAAATTTCTCATGTCTCTGAAGTACATCATCTAGAAACCTCGATAAGTCGAAAATCAGCCTTTGCAACGTCACCAGCAGAGCCTTGGGTTGACATGACGAGCAAAATGTGCCGCTACGGCGCTTCAATTGTCTTCAGTTGACAACATTTATAAGTTAATTCTTCTACTTTAGACAAAATTGGGTGACTATTGCACCGATCATGTATTAAACACGGCAAATGAAGCTCAAAACGATGCACCAAAAAAGTTGCATAAAATATTCAAATGAATATAAGAGTCGCATTTATTTAATATCTCATCATTATATCCCATTAGTGCCCACTCATCCCCTTGTTGCCCACCTTCAGTGCCCACACTTCCCCTTAGTGCCCACGCTTCCCCTCAGTGCCCACACTTCCCCTCAGGGCCAACACTTCCCCTCAGTGCCAACACTTCCTCTCAGAGCCCACACTTCCCCTCAGTGAACACACACATCCCTTCACTGCCCACCTTCAGTGCACTTGTATGATTGTATCCCATCTCTTAGCCTCATAATCCCTCATCCTCCCCCACCTCCTCACTCGCGTAACCCCCCACCCTCATCTCCCCTCATCACTATCAGCACCACGATGCCAGATGCGCGATAAGACACGACCTGTCAAGACGCCTGCGTCTTGCCGTCTCGCCCAATTCACACTTCGCTTCTTCCTGCCTTCTTTCTTGCCCAGTTACTCTGCCATCATTTGCAGAAAACCTCTTCATAATATATTATTTATCTATTTTAAAGCCGTTCAATATACAGTCATTATTAATTTTCAAGTAATTTATGTACCTTCTGATTCTATTAAGCTTTTTAGATTTTAATTTAATTAAAAATCATTTGTCTATTAACGGTGGTTAAAGTCATGGTCCCTCCATAGCTGAGATTTGTCTGAATAATTGTTTATGATGTAAGAACAAGTTTATGAAGCAAATGAAACACTTGAGTCAACACAGGCTTGGAGTATCAAACGTTATCTGTTGTTTTTGCTCGCTATTTTTAACGCCCGTAAGTTAAGCAAGCCTAGTAAAGTGAGTAATTTTAACCGTTATATAATAAATCAGAAGAAGAATAATACAAAACTTGAGTGGCTTTTTCTTGTATTGTGCAGGGAATGTATGTATATAAGGTGAAGGCTTGTGCTTGCTTCCGTGACTGACTAGTTAGGGTCCGTTACTGATTAGTTATTAGTTCAGTAACTGATGTTACTAGTCAATGTAACTCAACTGAACGTACGTAACACCAATATTCATTTATTCTGTTGGTTACGAATTCTGTTGTGGAAGATGCATGAACGAAAAAAATTCTACAAACTCTAAGAAGGTTGTTGGAAAATACTGTTGCTAAATGACGTTCGACTGATCGCAATTCCCTAGTTTCATTCCAAAATTTCCTTTTGTTTGAATGTTATTTTTGTACAGAAACCAGCTAAAGGACGATGCCGCTGCAACCGAACCAGCTCAATGATCTAATGACGATTGATTATACACTAAATTCCTACAGACCTACTCCTTAGTCGGTAATTAAAAATTGTTTGATGGGGTTAGCCACTAATCAAATGCCCTGCGATAACGTATCGTTCTTTTGTACAGGGCAAATCTCTAGCAGACGTGCTGCCCGGCGAGCTGTACGCGCGGCTCAGGAGCCACCTGAGTTACATCAGGTCTCAGATGCCGCACTGGCTCACGCCCCCCGACAACACATCGCGATGGGCCTATGCCAACTACCTCTTTGATGCCATCACAGGTGAGTTCTGCTTGCTGGGTGCTGATAACGTACCTGGAGTTGTATGGGTTATGTGGAACTCTAAAAACACATATTTAATAACATCACTGCTGGGTGCTGCATGTCGTAGTAGAATCGATAAATGGCACAGACGTTGCCAACTATCTTCTACTGTTATAAATTATTTGTTTTGTAAATAGGCATAAATTATTTTTTATAGCTAAAACTAGAACGACGAGAAGCGGTGCTTTCAACGTGGTATGGCCGTTGGCTAAGCCTAGAACCGTACTTCATTCCTGGTATAACACAAATGTATAAATATCATGAATGTAATATGTGACAGCGGTTCAGTTCTCTCTGTTTTAAACGCTATGGACTTTTTAAAGATTTATTAGTTCATGTTGTCTATAGTTTTTTTTACGTATGCACGGTACAGTGAATCTCAGCTTGAATTATGGAGTAATAATTCTTGGATCGACAAAAATCAGAAAGCAGGGAGCTCAACGCCGACATTGCAATGATCTGGAAGGGATTTGTGTCGAAATTTCATAGGTTCTTTTCTTTCTATTTTTTGATTGGACACGTTCATAAATGCAATCAAATGATCGATCAACGTAAAGCAATCGCGCTTTGTTCTGGATCGCGCTTCATGCTTGTGTGCGCTTCATGCTGGATCGCGCTCTATGCTGGATCGCGCTCTATGCTGGAACTCGCTTCATGCTGGATCGTGCTTCATGCTTGATCGCGCTTCATGCTTGATCGCGCTTCTTGCTTGATCGCGTATTCCGGTACCTGCATGATCACGCTCTATGCTGGAACTCGCTTCATGCTGGATCGTGCTTCATGCTTGATCAAGCTTCATGATTGATCGCGTTTCATGCTTGATCTCGCTTCATATTGGATCGCGCTCCGTGCTTGATTGCGCTTCGTGCTTGATCGCGCTTCGTGCTTGATCGCGCTTCGTGCTTGATCGCACTTCGTGCTTGATCGCGCTTCGTGCTTGATCGCGCTTCGTGCTTGATCGCGCTTCGTGCTTGATC